>NC_068566.1:18406443-18635120 GCF_025698545.1 Gossypium raimondii
GCCTTGTAGGCTCTTGTAACATTGGTAGTAATACTAGAACACTTATAACGTTACAAGAAAATAGTGGCATCTACCAATGCATCATCGCTACCCATGTTATAAGAAGTCGTGGTTCGACATAAACTTTTTGTGATAAATTTTCATATATTATATCCATTTGTCCTTTATATCTTTATTGGACACAAGTCCTGAAATAGTCACACTTGCAAAGTTCAATCTCATGTTTCTTGAACCCCAAAGTATACTACAATAAAGAAATAAGTGTAATATCTCATATTAACTTATTTGAGCATGGCCATGCATTTCTAGTCTCACTTCATCAAGTGACTTAAGATATTGCTCCCGTTATGTACGAGGGACAAATCTTATCTTGATCAATCATATCCCACTACGTAGATTGTGGCATACCTAACATCGGTCTTTATAGTAAAACCTGTTATAGTAGGCGTTTGATTGTATCAAAATATACAAGTCATTATGTTGGGAAAATGATAATCTCTAGTTTAAGGATCGTATACATAGTTATCATTATGAGCAATGTTGTGACTATTATATAATAATCCAAGAAACATACTTATAGTGGGTGCAACACCCTTAACCCGTTCCTGTCACCGAAATAGGGTTACGGAGCATTATTATACAAATGAAATAATACGACATACATTTTATACATAATCGAAAACATATTATAAAACATTCATTCACATACATATCATCCCCAAATCGAGCCCTCGATGCCTTAGAAACACCTTAGAGACAATCTGGGGCTAAACCGGAAACATTTGGAAAGTATAAGAAAAAGTTAGAAAAAATTGACTAAAAGGGTCACATGGCCGTGTGGCCAGCCCGTATGCCTCACACGGCTGAGACACACGCCCATGTCTCAAGGCATGTAACCTTCGAACTAGGGACACACGGCCGTGTTCTAGCCCATGTCCTCACCCGTGTAACTCTCTGAATAGGGTCACATGTCCGTGTCAGATGCCCGTGTGCTAGGCCGTGTGACTCTAGAAATATCCTCACACGCACGTGTGCAAGGCCGTGTATCTAACTGACTTGCATGCAATAGAACCTACAAGGGACACACGACAGTGTCACCAGGTTGTGTGTCACAAATTGCTGAGTCACACGTCCGTGTCTTAGGCCGTGTGGACACAAATTTACCCAAAATCAAGCCATTACCAACACAAAACCATGCACAAACCTAAAGGCCTTTTGTACACATAATTAAGACATCAAAAACTACCAAAACATACATATAATGAACAATTTAAAAGTCCTAAAATCAACTAAACAATATGTCATTCAAGGCACCTTAATTTCAAACATCCAAACTTACCTAAACATGCAAACTTTACCACTTTTCATTCATCAACTATATATTCAAAACTTACCAAATATACCACAATTTGACCATTACCATTCCATCACAAAATCATTCCATTTGATTCATTCAAACATACAACAACACAACAATATTGACACAAACTAGTAAGGCATCAAATGTACAAAACCAATCAACTTATACATACCAAATCAACATCTAAGCATTCAACTAAACATCATTATAGGTTCACCTATACATGCCATTATAACTTTGGTCAAAACATTAAAAACTACTGATATTAATGTTGGATAGTGTGATAGATCTCCGACGAGCTTCCAAACTGATCGGGCTTCTGATAACCTATAAAACATAGGAAAGAAAGCTACGTAAGCACATAATGCTTAGTAAGTCATAGAACACGAAACATAACTTACCATTTCATTTGCATAATGTAAACAACATAATTAAAGCATCAACTAATACCATAAGCATGGCATAATGCCTATATCAACAAATACACAAGTTTGTGCATTTATACATGGTTCAAATGAGTTCATCCATAACAAGTAACTTACATATTTGCTCATACCATTTAATTCACCATTTTCTTTTCATAAGTACATGATATAGTTCTTTTGAACACTTACCGTTTCCTTTCCTTTTCATGCCCATTAAATCATCTAGAATATCATCGGATACTCAGGAAAGCTCACACAAAGTGTGCTTAAACATATAATCATAACCTTTCATTTACATCATTGCTTACATGAGCTGTGAATGGGCCTTCTCAAACGAGTTGTGGGTCGAAATGTAAGTTACACAATGCTGCTCACACAAGCTGTGGAGTATCCGCAAAAAATGGAAGACCTCGGCCATCAGTAGGACATTCAAGACCAGCACCCGAATCATGAAATCCCTAATAACTAGTCTTTCGTATCCTACAAATTCCTAAGGTTCAACAGGGACTCAATAATTGTCATTGCATTAATTTGAGTCTTCATCGTTCAATAGCATTATAAACATATAATAACATATAACTGCATAACATAAATATAGTAATCCGTACGTACGAACTTACCTCGACGACTAGGGCGTGGGAATGAAATCGACTAATCCGAAGCTTTAGCTTTTCCACGATCTAGATTTGTACGTGGTCTATCTTGATCTAAATAGACAAATTTAATCCATTTAATATCCGTAGCATTCTATTTAGCCCACACTTCATTTTTCAAAATTACTATTTTGCCCCTAACATTTTAACTTTTCACAAATTAGTCCTTAAGCTTAGAAATTGAAATTTAAGCATTTTAATCCTCTTATCAAGCTAGCCAAATTGTATAAAGACTTAAATCAATCCATACAAATCATAATTTCATAAATTTAACATGAATTTTTACTATTTTTTACAAACAAATCCCTAAATGCAATTTTCATCAAAAAACAGTTTACAAAACTTGTTTATTTATCAACAAGGACTCATAAACTATCAGTAAATATCAAGAATCACACAAAAGCATTCTTGGTAAGTCTGCCATCCTTCAACAATTCTACAAATTGATACCCGGGCTAGCTATATTAAGGTACAACGACATCAAAAATATAGAAATCATTAAAAACAGACTCAAAACCACTTACATGCAAGCAAAAGAGCTGCACTGTACCTTCAAGCTTCTTTAATGGGGTTTTCTTACCCTATTTTTGGTGGAGAATTAATCTAAATAAGATGAGAATTTATTGTTCTTTTATTTGTTTTATGTTTAATTTATTAATTACCATATTAACCTTTGTTTTTAACATTAAAATCACTTAATTCTATGTCCATAAAAGTCCACTAACATTTTGACTGGTCTAATTGCCAATTAAATCCATTCACTTTAGAGTTTCATAGCTAATTGATACCTTTAACTAAAAGAACTCTACTTTTTTTATTTTTACAACTTAGTCCTTTTACTTGATTAATCATGCAAACATCAAAATTTCTAAATGAAATTTTAATACGACTTACTAACATCCCATAGACATTAGAATAATAATAAAATAATAATTTACTCATCAAATTTATGGTCCCAAAACTAGTGTTTTGATTTAATTGAAAACGGTGTTACAACAAGTAAGTCCAATATGTCATTCTCTAACTAAATAGTTTGTCATCAATCAACTAAATATTAGTCTTAATGCATAATTTTTTCCCAAGCCTACAATAATACTTAATTAAGGACCTTTTAAGAATAACCATATTATTCACGGGACATTATTATAAATTAGTTTCTTTTATACACGTAGAAAGTGAAACTAAAATTACGATGGCAATGCCTTTTTTTTTAATAAACGATGTTGAATGAATATGTGATTACAATAATCTAACGATTGGTCTTTGGGCAAACCCTAACAATCTCCCACTAGCACTTAGGCCAATCACTCATATATCTAATACCAAGTGACTTAGTGTGACAATCATGCTTCTACTGTGTCAGAGGCTTCGTTAGTGGATCAACAATATTATGATTTGTCGGTACTCTACAAATTTCCACATCTCTTCAATCAATGATTTCTTGAATGAGATGAAAGCGCCTAAGCATATGTTTGGATCCCTGGTGAGGACTGGGTTCCTTTGCCTATGCAATGGCTTCGTTGTTGTCACAATGAAGTTATATAGCATTTAAGATGCTAGGCACAACCCCTAGTTCAAATATGAACTTCTTGATCCAAACAGCCTCTTTTGCAACTTCACTAGCTGCAATATACTCGACCTCTATTCTAGAATCAGCAACTGTACCTTGCTTTGAACTTTTCGAACTCAAAATGTAACCATTAACACTTTTTATTTTTGGGTAGGTATAGAGACTTTTTCAGGCAGGCTATTACAACTCTCCCTCACTTAGAAATTTTTTCCCCAAAATTCATGCCTGAAAATAACTATGGATACTGCTATTTCATTTGGCTTTCTCTTTCCCAGGTAACTTGTTTAGTACTATGATTTCTCCAAAGAACTTTTACTAATGGAATTTTTTTTATTTCTCATCTCTTTTGTCTCTCTTGCTACAATACTGATAGGCTCTTCTTCATAAGACAAGTTTGGTTCAACCTCTAGCTCTTCAATTTGTACAACATGATTAGGATTTGATCTATACTTTGTCAACATAAATAAATGAAATAGGTTGTGAATATTTTATAACTCAGAAGGAAAACCCAAACTGTAAGCTATAGGTCCAACTTTCTCAAGAACTTCATAAGGTTCTACAAACCTTTGACATAATTTTTCTTTCTAGCCAAATCTGATTGTTTTCTTCCAAGGAGAGACATCTAAAAATACCTTATCCCTAACTTTAAATGAATTTTCTTTTCTTTTTAGATCTGCAAAACCTTTTTGACTATTCTGTGCATTCTTTAAATGATTTTGAATAATAGAAACTTTCTCTTTAGTTTCTCGTACTAATTCATGACGCACTAACTTTTTTTCGCTAAGCTCCTTCCAATAAATAGGTGTTCTACACCTTCTACCATACAAAGATTCAAATGGAGACATTTTCTAACTAGCATGGAAACTATTATTATAAGCAAACTCAACCAAAGGAACATACATTTCTCAATTTAATCCAAAATCAATTACACATCTTCTCAACGTATCTTCCCCAATTTGAATAACTCTTTCAAATTGATCATCTGTTTGGAGGATAAAATGCAGTACTAAACTGTAGCTTAGTTCCTAAAAGTTGCTGTAACTGATTCCAAAACCTAGAGGTAAAACATGGATCTCTAAAAGAAACTATGGAAGAAAGAATTCCATGAAGGTGTACAATCTCAGCAATATAAAGTTCAGCTAACCTTTCCAAATAATAAGTAGTATTTATAGGAAAAACATGAGCTGAATTAGTAAGCCAATTTACTATTAACCATACATAATTCTTCTTAGAAGGACCGAGGGCCAACCTAATACAAAATCCATAGTAATTCTATCCCATTTCCACTATGGAATTTCTAAAAGATATGAAAGTACCTGATGTTCAACTTTGATTCTCTGACAAGTTAAACAACTTGAAACATACTATGAAATTTGTCTTTTGATACCAGGCCACCAATATGAGCTTTTCAGACCTCTATACATTTTGATGCTCTCAGAATGGAGTGAAAAAGGTCTCTGATGAGCTTCTATTAACGACTCTTTTCTCAACGCATTTCCAACTAGTACAAACATTCTATCCATGAATCTTAACTCACCACCTTTTCCCATATTAAAATTTGCTGCTTTGTCATATATCATTCATTGTTTGAACAATTTACATTCAAGATCTTTCATCTGCTCTTCTATTATTTGTGATAGAAAACATCAGGACCCGTGTCATGATATAAAAGTCAGTATACTCTTCTTTAGTGATGTCTTTAGGGGTATGTAATGACACCCTTAGGCTATGTTGTGAAATCGAAGGCAGTCTCAGAATTCCTCCATTTTATTCCCTCTATTGTGACATCAAACCCTCCGTGTTGTTACATAATGACCAGTGTCGATTTAGCACGCCTTCTAATGGTCTCTTACAAACTTACAATGTTCATTAGCTTACCCTTAGGCCTCATTCGACCCTAAGCTCAATAAAATTCTCGATTTGTACATTTCATTGAATTAATTAAACTTACTAAAACATAAGTAAAACCTAATAATAATGCTTATTTCCAAGATCCTAAAGTGCACAAATTACTTTAATCTACTACATCGAATTATGATAGATCAAACTCCCTCACACTTAAGTCATTACTTGTCTTTAACCAACACAGACAAAAACAAGAATTGGAAAAGACTACCCTTGAGCAAATATGATACAAGTATTCACTTTGGAGCATATGACTCGACATTTCATCTTTACGAATAATTTTGAAATGATGAATAATTGATTTACAACTTTTGACCTTAGACATCTATGTTCAGTGCATTACAAAGTATACAAGCATTTAAGGTCTCACATGTAGGAGTTCATCAACAACTCATACAAGTAGTTTGATTATTCTATCAAAATACAAATAGCAACTCCTACATTTGTTTAGTATAATGACCATTTACACATAAAGATACCTAGGTCACATAGGACTTTTAGGCTTCTAACTTTTTGAGGCTTAGGACATGTATGGAATTCAAAAATACTAAGCATCAAAATGGTTAGAAACACAAAAATAGTTTTCCACATCGTATTGATCCCTGTTCTACCCCATTAGCGACCCTTACCCGCTCACTGCCTTATTTATCCTTCTCTCACCTTCCTTATTTCTCCACATAGGGAATCATAACATAATATAGTAACTATGACTAGCCTACAAGTTTTTTTGCACTAATCAATGAGTTTTTCTTAATCTTGTGACTTTGTCACTATCTTTTTCAATACATCTCACTCATAAATGCATTTCTTTTCAAGTATTTTTTTCTACTCGTATTGATTTTCATTTTGAATTTCTCTATTGTTTTGCACTTTAGGCTAACCTATAGTTCCTATATCACACTAATATTTCTTATTTCACTCTATTTTTATAAAATCTTCCGTGATGTATCTACTTAACCCTCAATACATATGGCTAGATGTCTATAATTGTGTAATTCAAGACCAAAGAAAGAGGGAAAATACAAATTAACGTTTCTGGTTTGGTTTTTGTAATAAGGTTCAGCAAGAAGTGTTTATTGGATGAAAATAGGTACTAAGGGTGAATAAGTACAGGTCAACTTTTTGGCTTTGGATATTTTCCAAACAATTCCTTACGTCATCCTTAAATATCTCAATATGCATAAATTTAATCAACTAAACAAACACAAATTAAATAATTTATCATTTATACTAGTATGCTTGTTTCCTTGTATTTTCTATATAATTTAGTACAGTTGATTGCTTAATGCCTTTTTACAGTGTAACCTAAAGAACTTAGTAGTCTAATAATAAAAAATTTAAAATCACCTATCATTATGCAAAATTTATAAATAAACAGAAGCAACCTATGTACATGCTCCTAACCAATCACTTGTATTTCTACAAGCTTAAGCACACAATTGACAAGAAAATTTTAAAGAAAAACATAAAAATTGAGACAAATTTTCTATGTTACCCCCTACACTTTAGAAAATACATTGTCCTCAATTTATAGCCTGAAGAATAGAATAAGGAAGATAGTTACCCAATTGATCGTGATCGTTCCATAGGTTATTGGTGGGTACTACGTCCTTGTTTATTCTTGGGATATTTTTATATGCAAAGGTATATAAAAAACTAAATATAGAATTATAATTCAGCAATTTAATAAGAAGTACGAATCCTTAATAATAGAAACTAATTTACTTTTCCTAAATCCATTTATTCCTAAAAATTAAAATCTGACTAAATTAACTCGACATATTATTGATCATCTTCTTGAAACCATCTTTTCCTCCGTTTTTTCTATAGAAGAATAAAATACTTGAATACGTTATCCCCAAGTAGTTTCCTTGGATGATTCATGGTCCTATCCAACCACTCGATAGGGACTCCTTATTTACACAATTTTGTAATTAAATAGAGGAAAAATATTCCCTTTCCAAGATTTCTTGTGCATTCAACCATATTCTTATATAGCCATGTACCAATACATATTTGTTTCTTATGGAGTATCGCATATGTTATGATAGCATGGATTTGACTGATCTCGGATATATCTGTTGTAGGCCATATTCTTGAATGGACAAATTTCATCTGCATCTGGCTTTTGGTGTCATTAACTCTTGATTGAATGTTTAAGGTATTGTTGTCCATGTTTAATATGTCCACATCTCTATCCCTTCTATTAAGAATCTCAGTATTCCCTCTGTGTCTAAATTTTTGAATTCCTTCATATCTATCTTATACAGATAGTCGCGATAATAATATAGTGCATCATAAAATTGACAAATACTCATCTCAGTTACCGAAACATTGATCCCTCTAACCTTCACAAAAGATCGCATCCCACAGAATGGTCTGGTTGCTTCCATTTGTTCAATGCTAGATAAAATTCCTGCACTATAAGAATTACTTTAGACTCTTCAGACAATAAACAAAAATTGGTCCATTCTCTTTCTTTTGCGTTCTCCCAAATGCCTTTAAAATTCTTCATTAAAGGATCAAATCCTTACTCTTAGATAAAAGTAAACAACTGTATTTGTTACAAGTATTTATCCATGTCGCTTTCCTAGAATTCAATAGCTAGACTTGAAATGATTACACTTAAACTAACCATTCAATAACCTATTTTTGCTAAAAATCCTTTGTACAATCTTCTACATCTACAATTTGATATTTCTTTTCGGTAATGGTAAAAATAAGAGAATGGATGTGACCTATTTATGCTTTAGAAGAAGAGAATAATATACTCAAGAGTTATAGTTTATTTATACTTAGCAAGAAGTAAAGAACTAGAAACCTAGTATAATTAAACTACAAAAAACGTCAGCAGTTAGTGTTAGTTCAAAAAGAAGAGTTACGTAGGGGTGTCATGACAACGAGATTAGTTTCCCTATTCTAAATTTTGTCTAGTTTTGCGATGTGCATTATGGGTGTCGTGACATACAAGCCAGATTCCATTATGTTTCGGTTGTGTTGTAGAGTCAACAATTTGGTTGCTTCTTGTTTTCTCCTGAATCGCATAGTGTGTTGTATTGAAAAAATTGTTTGTCATTCCCTCAAAATAATGTATGATTCTTTGGCCATTTACAAGAAAGAGCTGCCCTCTTTTTTCGATCGACTCTATTGTCCTATGAGGTGTCACCTGGTGTATAGTATATGGGCTTTCCCATCTCGATTTAAGCTTTCTAGAATATATTATTAATCTTGAGTTGAACAATAGAACTTTTTGTTTACGGACAAATTCGTGTTTTTGGATCTTTTTTCATGTCGAAGTCTACTCCTGATACATTTTAGTGTTTTTGTAGGCCATAAAGGGAAATTCTTCCAATTCTTGTGGTTGGAATAATCTCTCTTTCTTAGCTAAATTAGGATCCAATTTTAATTCTTCGACTGCCCAATACGCCTTCTTCTCCAATTCAATTGGTAAGTGACAATTCTTTTCGTAAACTAAATTTTATGGGGACATACCTAGAGGAGCCTTATATGTTGTTATGTAAGCCCATAATGCATCATCTATCTTTGCTGCCCTATCCTTTCAACTTGGGTTCACTGTTATCTCTAAAATTTGTTTAATTTCATGGTTAGACATTTTTGCTTGCCTATTAGCTTACGAGTGATAGGCTGTTTTTATTCGGTGTCTTATGTGTTATTTAGCTAAAGGAGATTCGAACTACTTGCTACAAAAATGAGACTTTCATAACTAACTAATGCACGGGGTGTACCAAACCTAGAGAATATGTTTTTTCTCAGAAATCTTACTACAGATTTAGTATCATTAGTAGGCAAAGCTCTAAAGCTCTATTTCGATGCAAAATGGTGGAGGGAACTCCAGTGGGAACTCAAGTTCTTGAAATGATAGGCTATATAAAAAGCCTTGAAAAACTAGGATTCCCTATAGGTGAAGAATTGGCCACCGATGTTATCATGCAATCGTTGTCAGATATTTTTAGCCAATTTGTCCTTAATTTCAATATGAATGAGATTAATAAGACTTTGACACAATTACTCAGCATGTTGGGAACTATTGAAAGTAACATGAAACAGGCTAGACATAAGCCCATTCTAATGGTTTGCAAGAACAAGGGCAAAAGAAAGCCTAAAGCTAAGGCAAAGCCTAAGGACAATGGCAAGGCAAAACCCAACAAAGGAAGTGCTTGATTAAAACCTAAAGGAGGAGCTGCTAAGGAAGGAAAATGTTTTCATTGCGGTGAGACCAGCTATTGGAAGAGAAACTGCCCTATCTATTTTGAAGAGGTCAAGAAGGCAAAGGGAAGCGAAATGTCCACTTCAGGCATTTACGTCTTTGATATTAATTTATCAACTTCTACTTCTTGGGTATTAGATACCGATTGTGGTTATCATATTTGTACCTCTATACAAGGACTGTAAGGAGTAGGAATTTGGCTAAATGAGATGTGGAACTACAAGTTGGAAATGGAGCTAGAGTTGTTTCATTAGCTGTAGGAACACATATTTTATCCTTTCCTAGTAAACTTGATTTAAGTTTTGAGGATTGTTATTTTGTGTCCAATATGACTAAAATCATTATTTCAATTTCTTGTTTAGACAGAATTGATTTAGAGATAATTATTAAGAATAATGTTGTTCATTTTATCTCGATAATGTTTTCTATTGTTTGACACAATTAGTTAATGGCCTCTACATTTTAGATCAAGATATGCCCATTTATAACGTAAATACTAAAAGGTAAAAAATAAATGACTCTAATCAAACTTATCTTTGGCATTGTTGTTTGGGCCATATAAGTGAGAAATGCATATCAAAGCTCCATAAAGATGGATTTTTAGATTCTTTTACTTTCAAATAATTTGATATATGTGAGTCTTACTTGTTGGTTAAAATGACTAAAGCTCATTTTAATTGTAAAAGTGAGCGATCTAGTGATTTGGGCTTAATACATATTGATATGTGTGGGCCAATGAATACACAAGCCAGAAGGGGTTTTCAATACTTCATTACTTTCGCTGATGACTTTAGTAGATATGGGTATATTTATCTTATGTGCCATAAATCTAAAGCCCTTGAAAAGTTCAAGGAATTTAAGAATGAAGTACAAAACCAACTAGGAAAAAGTGTTAATGCACTTTTATTAGATCGAGAAGAAGAATACTTAAGCTTAGAATTTGATGAGCTTTTGAAGGAGTGTAGGATTGTCTTACAACTTACACCTCCTAGTACTCCACAATGGAATAGAGTTTCTAAGAGGAGAAATCAAATATTTTTAGACATGGTCCAAGCACTGATGATTCATGTTGATCTTCCTACTTCTTTTTGGGGACATACACTTGAGACAACTACCTTCACACTAAATCGTGTTCCATCTAAATCGGTTTAGAAGACACCATATGAGATGTGGATTGGGAAGCATCCTAGTATGACATTTATGAAGATTTGGGGTGGCGAAACTTATGTTAAATGTCAGACGTCTACAAAGCTCGAAACCAATTATGAAAAATGCATCTTTGTGAGATATCCTAAGGAAACTAAAGGATATTATTTCTTCGATCCTACTAAGAACAAAGTGTTTGTTGCTCAGACATGAGTCTTCTTAGAAAGAGAATTTGTCTTTAGAAAATGAAGTGGTAGAAAGATTGAACTCGAAGAAATTTCATGACAACAACAGATCACTAAACTAGAGATCGAACAACAACAGGCTCTGCAAGTTTTTGCAGAACAATCAACTGTTGTGGAAATACAACCACCATGAAGATCTTTAAGAGAACATCATGTACTTAAGAGATATGGATTTCTCATTACAACACATGGTGATGCTTTACTTATGGATCAGGATAAACCAATGACTTATCAAAAAGCGGTGGTGAATCCATACTCTAAGAAATGGTTAAAGGCCATGATGTCTGAGATGAATTCCATGTTAGAAAACCAAGTATGGATCACCATTTGTATGTTTGTACATTACCAACCATTAAGTGGGTTTTCAAAAAGAAAATCAACGTGGATGGTAATGTACAAACATCAAATGGTGATTGGTCGCTAAAGGTTTTCGCCAAGTTCATGGTGTGGACTATGATGAAACCTTTTCTCCTGTTGCTATGCTTAAATCCATCACGATTTTACTCGCAATAGTTGTATTTTATGATTATGAAATCTGGCAGAAGGACATCAAAATAGCTTTCCTTAATAGGAAACTAAAAGAGGATGTGTACAGGATATAACCTAAAGGTTTTGTCGATCCAAAGATGCTGATAAAATATGCAAGCTACAAAGATCCATTTATAGATTGAAGCAAGCTTCTTGAAGTTGGAATCTACGTTTTAATGATGTAATTAAATAGTTTGGTTTATCAAAAACAAAGATGAACCTTGTTTTTACAAGAGAGTTAGTGAGAGCACTATTATATCCTTGGTGTTGTATGTAGATGACATACTTATCATAGGAAATGACATACCTACCCTACAGTCTGTTAAGACTTAGTTAGGACATTATTTTTCTATTAAGGACTTAAGTGAGGCCACGTACATTTTAGAAGTCAAAATCTATAGAGATAGATCAAGTCGACTCATAGGTCTAAGCCAAAGTAAATGCATAGATAAAGTACTGAAAAAACTCAGTATAGTAGAATCTAAGAGAGGATTCTTACCTATGTGACATGGTATCTCATATTCGAAGGAAATGTATCCTTCAACTCTATAAGAGAGAAAGTTAATGAGTAAGATCCCATATGCTTCGGTTATTGGGTCTATCATTGTCATGCTATGTACTCGTCCAGATGTATCCTATGCTTTAAGCATGACGAGTCGGTATTAAGTAGATCTCAGTAAAGGTCATTGGGTAGCAGTTAAAAATATCCTTAAGTACTTGAGAAGGACTAAGGATATATTCCTTATATTTGCAGGTGAGGAAAAGCTAAGTGTAAAAAGTTACACTGATGCTTGCTTCCAAACCGACAAGGATGATTCACGATCGCAAACGGGTTTTATGTTTTTCCTAAGGATATCAATGTTTTCACCGATAAACTTTTTTTTTCTTTGCATTCATCTTCTTCATGATTTTATTTACATTCTCACTTAAAGTTTAAGTCCAGAAATCTTATCAAGGTTGGGTTCGTTGTATTCAGCCACTTGTCACGTTTGTTTTAGCTCTCTAGTAAATATTGATGAACCCTAGGTTATTTTCATTGTTATTTATGTATTTTTAGCTCTGCATGCAGAAGTGTTAGAATTATATGTAAGGAAGGAAACTTCTTAATTTTGGGTACATGTTAGTGTTTCTTTAATGCATGTTTGGATTCAATAGAGTAATGATCAAATAAATGTAATTATCCACATTTTAGCTCAAGACACTATTGAAGGGGCAAGCGACAAAGGCAAAAGTCCTGCTGTATAGACTTTGTTGTATTTTTCAGTAGTTCATTTTTACTTCCATGTGTGTAATATTCTTGTTTTATATTTCATGTAAGGTAAGTACTTTATACTCTACAAAACTAAAATGTGTGTATATGACAAATGGTAGTTTAGAGTTGTCAGTCTGGGTCTATATCATGGATAGAATGATGGACTGATATGGATTAAATCATGGGAATGATGTTAAGGAAGTATATTCATGGCATTTCCTTCCATTGAATGTACATTAAACTGGCAAATCGCGATACATGAAAATGGTTGCATAACATCAAGTCTGCTCTACTCCCTATGTTTTGACAACAAACCACCCGTGTTGCAACACAGTGACCAATATTGAGTTGTTACACCCTCCAATGGTCTCTTGCACACTCACAAAGTATATTAGCTAACCCTTAGGCCTCATTCGGCCTCTAAGGTCAATAAAAGACTCAAATTACACTTTTTATTGAATGTAAATCAAATTCTAAAACTTCAACTAAAACACAATAAAAATTATTGTATTCAAGCTCCTCAAATGAAAAAATAAGTTTATTCTGCTACACCAAATTATGGTAGATCAACTTCTATTACGGTTAATAGGTCAGTCTCTAGACTGACTATTAAGTGTATGATTGTATTCTAGATATTTTAATGCCTAGTGACTCGAGCGGGAAACTTAAACTAACAAAATATGATATTATGCTTCTTATAAGAAACAAAGTATATGCATCTACATTATGTCTAAAAGCATGATTGTATTTTTCATTAAGAATTCTAAAAGGGATGAGTCTATCAAGTATGAGTCTACATGGTGAGTCTCTGTCTGTCTCCAGAGTAATTTAAAGTGGTCCATCGAGACTACAAACACGAATCTCTTTAAGGATATGTCCATGGCACTTTGAAGACCATTTAGTGTGAGACCATGGCTAGGCTATGGAATCACATGGAATATGTAAAGGACACTTGGGTGAGTACCGTACTATGAGGGGCAAACCTCACGACATTAAGTTTAGGCGAATCCCAATTGTCAAAAACACCAATTTCCTCAAAAGTGAGCTTCTGTGGTTTTTTCTATTAAAGGAATGAATTTGTGACAAATCTTTGATATGGAATACTTTTGTGGTAATTTCTAAGGAGACGTCTTTCTAGCGTAACCTAAAGAAGTGCCTTTGTGGAAATTTCTTTAAAAGTGAGCCTTTTGTGGCTATCTCTAAAAGAAAGCCTTTGTGGAAATATTTGTCCAATGAAGCCTTCTTGGCGAGACTCTAAAAGGAAAGACTCTATGGCTATTTTTGGAAAGGAACACATTGATTGCGTAATATGAAAAATGATTATCGTGATAACCATCTACAGACAACTATTATGGCTGACTCCGAATGAACGGCGAACATAGTAGTCTGAGAATTGGCAAGTATGGATTAGCTCGAAAAGAAAAGCCAATATGAAAGGTTATGGCGAAGTTTGTACAATCAATAAGGTCAAAGTTATGAACGAGAAAGAAATGATGAAGTCCTTGAATAAGGGCTTAGGTAAAAAAAATTTCTCTCACTAAGTTCTATCGAACTTCCCCATCTGTGTTTTATGTCTCAAGTAAAGGAGATGCCAGGATGGACGACACCAGGGCTACGCCAAAGAAGTGGCAAAGTGGGCTCTGATGCATACAGAGTTGGGGTTGCAGGGGTGTGCTCGAGTCTAATAGAAACATTTCAAACAAGTTTCAAAATTTTGATTGTAAGCCTTATAGAGTGTAAAGATCGTGTTAGCCAATAAATGAAGTTAGTAATATTACTTAGAGATTACATAAGTGGGACAGTATAAGCAAATGTGATGAATAATTACCCTTGTAAGTTTTGTACATAATGTACACTCAAATGTAAATTTGATGGGAAATATTACAAAATAAGATGTATTTCTTTGAAAATTTGTATGTCTTAAGCATGTAAATAGTAATATAACACCCAAGATCTGGATCTAGTGAATCTAGTCGGATGTAGGGAATTACATGGTTTGATATCAGAGTATAGGTTTAGGCGTTCATCGGACTACAAAAGATGAGTGTGCCCTGTGTTCATACTGCAACAAGTCTGGCTTAGTCCCTCAGGCACGTTAAAGTTTCATTATTATAGAGCCAATGTGGAACTAACCACTAATAAAAAAGGGGGAAAGTAATTATGAAATAAAATAACAGAGTAAGGAAAAAGGATTATTCCATTTTATAAAAGAGAAGTACAAAGCAAGATGAAAAATTATCCCAATTTTATCCCTCTATGGGTGGATTTTTTGGCTTAGTCGAGGCCTCATTTTGGTGGGGGATGACCTTCAAGGACCTGCATTGCGCCTACTAAGTCCTCTTCCTTATCATCTATTCTAGGCGTGGAAGGGGTAGAGAGGGCAACGAATTTCTTCCAAATCTCCTGAAAGGCCTTCATTCCTCTTCTTCAGGATTGTAAACATCGAAGTTGCGTGAGTCCATAGAAACATCTTTTAATTTCTCAAAGCTCACAATGCTCAAGTTGCAAGGACCTACAACCATTTGGGCATGCAAAATTAGATATTCCCTCCACTTGACCCAAAATGGCACCCCGAGGGAAGATGCTACTTGACCCAGTAGGGGTAATATTAGGAGTTTGAAGAGAGGGTATGGCTGGTTGGATTGTAGAGTCACTTTTATAGGATACAGAGACTAAGAAGGATCTAAAGGAAGTATATGGGAGCTAGGGCAATGAGTTGATTCCCCTAGAACAGATGAGACCTCAGGATGAACAAAATTTGACGGTATGGGGGCAACTGCTAACTAAGGCACTCTGACTAACCTATGCTTTACTAAAGGGGGACACCCACTACTTTCTGACTCTTGGGTTCTCTTATTCAATCTAATTATCCTTTTTTTATTTTTGTGCTACTGATTTTTTGAGCGGAGAAATAGTAGTCTTTCCTAAACCATGAAATTCCTTAAGGATTGATGTGACATCTATCCCCTGAGAGTTAGAAAAAAGGGAAGGCTCTGCACCATCAATAGGAGAGTTAGCCCGATGGGAAGAAGAAGCAGAATCAAAAGCAACATTAGCGATAATATTCAAGTTTTATTGTGAGAAGTCGCATGTGCTGTAAAAGTAAAAAGGTGACTCTTTTTTGCACCCTAGCAGTATTTTTGCTAAGTCTTCATCTGAGTTATATGGCCAAGCTTTGTAACTGAAAAGAACCCTATGACGACCCAACTGTACGCTATGCTCATCTCCTTGAAAGCCATTTGGACTATGTTTTTGAAGGTAGTATCAAAACACATTTCTTATTTAAACCAATTCCACTAAGTTAAGCACTAGCCCTTTATTCAGTCGCTCAATCTGAATCTCAGAGAGTTTCGAAGAGACTGGCTGACATTCTTCCCCAACACAATACAATATTTGTTTAAAATGAGGAAGAAGAAAGAATTTAAAGGCAAATGAAATCCAGCCTATTAAAGGATCAAGGGTAAGATGAACCCTCTGGAATTACTACTCAAATGACTATGATTGAGTATTTGAAAGGTGTAGGCAAATTTTGGGGTTCTGATGCCTCAAACCTCTAAGTAACGGGTCCTCTCATCTCGGGTAGCGCTGTAGGTAACCGACGGGGTTTCCACCCCAGGTAAAGTATTTTCAGGAATTTGATGACAAAATGGATTGGAACTAGGCAAAATAGTGGTTCAAGCCATTGTAAGGATAGGCAGTGAAAAAGGAGAAAAAAGGGAAAGAAAGATGATTAGTACAAAAAAAAATTAGGTATTTGAGGTATTTGCTAAAAAATAGAGAATAGAAGGAGATTGAAATGATGGGATTAAATAAGAGAAAAGTTACATGAGAAGTTAGGGCGAGATAGACGATTTAAATTCTCTAATAGGGTGATAATGTTTGTCGGAAGGACGTGCAAAAATTTGAAAACTCACGTGCAACTACTCTAGTTTAAGTTTGCCAAGACTAAATAAATTTTGGAAATGAAATTTCCTAAGTGGGGGATTGTTGTAGCACCCAGACTCAGCGAAGTTCTAAGTTTGGACATGTAGGTCAAAAGAAATTTGGTTTGCGCGATCGTACTCACCCAATTTACTTTCTGACCCGCTAGTAGGGTGCATAGGTAATAAATGAAATTTAAAGCAAGGAATGCCCTCCATAAAGTATGTGTACATGTAGAAGTGTAAATTGGCAAAAGATGTCAAGGGATCATGAGTGGTAAGGGATGTCGACAAGGTTAAGGTGCACCTAGGTAGTTTAGTTAACGTGTAGATTATACACTAATGAGATTGTTACAGATGAACCACTGGTCAAATAAAAAATATGAAAAAAATCATTCTTATCAATGCTTCCTCGCAACTGTAAGTCACTAATGAGGGCAGGTTTGAAAGTTGAGTGACACATGTCAAGTCCAACGGTTAAAGTAAGGATTTTTACTAAGAAAGCTTCGGAAGGAAGGAAAGTGATCTTCTCCTTTTCATTTAAAAAGCACAATTGTCACCTTTCTATGGGGATGAATGAGAGGATTTTTCCTACTATGGTAAAACTAAATCTCGGAGCACAAGTATAGGGTTGTCTCTCACCCGGAATACCTTCAAGGGTCAGTATGTGGATGCATGAACTTGGAGCCCAAGCTGCTATTAAGGTTAATAGGTGAGTATCTAGATTGGCTCTTACGTGTATGTTTTTATTCTAGATACTTCTATGCGAAGTGAACACAATGTGAAACTTAAACTAACAAAACATGATTTTATGCCTCTAATAAGAAAGGAATATGTCTTAAAGCATGATTGTGTCTGTCATGAGAAATTCACTGAATGAGAAGTCTATGAATTAAGGTTAAGGGGTTGTGTTACATGTCTGGAAGAACGAATGCATCTATCATGAAGAAGTCTTAAAGGGATGAGTCTACAAGGTGAGTTTGGGTTTGTCTCTAAAATCGTTTAAAGGGGGTCGTCAGTTCTAAAAACATGAATCTTTGAAAGGAAATGTCCATGGCACTCTAAAGACCATATAATGTAGGACCATGACTGGGTTATGGCATCATACAGAATATGTAAAGGACAATTGGGTGAGTACCATAAAATGAGGGGAAAACCTCACGACAATGAGTTTAGGTTAATCCCTATCGTCAAAAACATCAATTTTGGTAAAAGTAAGCCTTTCTGGTTGTATCTTTTAAAGGAATGCCTTTCTGGCTGGCCGCCTTCGAACGTACTGACATCCAGAGTGTGAATACTACAATAAAATATAGAAGTACGAGGTGTTATCCTCAAGTAGACGGGCCGAGTTGTATTATAGTTTTACAACAGAGTAGTTGAGTACTCCAAGGATCTTACCCAATGGAGGCGAGTGCTAGATCAATTCTAACCTAAACACTAAATGATCTAATTAGTACTTTAAATTAGTTATAGTACGATAATATAAAATATAATAAAAGGAATAAACTTCAAGATATAGAAAAGGAGAATAATTAAATCTTGATTATGGGTGATTAGCTTGCTTCATAATCCCCATCAAATGTCTAACATGATGAGTAATTGACTTACCACTTTTTATCGCAAACATCTAAGTTCAATATGTTACAAAATATAAAAGTATTAAGGGTCTCACCTATAGGGATTCATCAATAAATTATATAAGTACTTTGATTATCCGAGCAGAATACAAATAGTCATTTATGCATATGTTTAGTATGATGTCCATTCATGTATAAGGATTTTTAGGTCAGATAGGACTTTTTGACTTGTAACGTTCTAAGGCTTAGGACAGGTATGAAATTCAAAGATAGTAAGCATCAAGGGGGTTACAAACACAAAAATAGTTTGGCACATTGTTTTCATCCCTATTCTTCCCCCTTAGTGACCCTTACCCGCTCACCGTGTATTTCTCCTTTTCTCACCTTCCTTGTCTCTCCATTTGTATGGCCGAAAGTCTCGAACTCCGTTATACTAGACTGGCCTAAGTGAGAATGTAACTATAACAGCCTATTTTTAGTGAAATCAGAATAGTGGTTTCAGGACCACAAATTCGGCATTGAAATAATTATTTTATTATTATTTTATTATCTACAGCATGATAGTAGTACTATATAAAAATTTCGTTAAGAAATTTTACCGTTTCCATGTTTAATTTGATAAAAAAGGCTAAATCGCGTAAAGTGTAAAACTTGAGTTCTAGTAGCTAAAGCTATTTAATAGCTATCGAACCTTAAATTATGAGTCCTTCTGTGGTAATTAGAACATAAATATTGATAGTGAAATGTGTTAGCTTGGCATAAGTGAAATTAGAAATGTTTTTAAAGGCTATATTTTTAATTTAGGAAATAAATGACAATTAAATAAAACAAAATTAAAACATCATCTTCCTAAAAAAAACACACCACTGAAAGTCCAAAGTAAAAGCATCCATGGGAGCTTGAACATTTGGCTTATCTTATTTGGAGTGCATGGTATGTATTTTGTTTCATTTTTTATGATTTCTATGTTTTCAGGACCGTTGTAGCTTAATCTAGCTAGCCCAGGTACTAATTGATGAAACTGTTAAAGTATTAGGGTTTTACCATTAATGGATGTGTATGAGTTTTGATGATTTTTGGAAGAAAATGATTAGTTTTTGTTTGATAAACAATTTTTGTTAAGTGATTTTTGATGAAATTGTCAAATAGGGATTAAATTAAAAATTTTAAAATATTCATGGTGTAATTTGTGAATTAATGAAATGTGTGGGCTGCTATAAGCTTGTAGGATATTCGGATAGGCTTGGGTAGGGGTGAAATTGTATGAATTTTATCTTACAAGCTTAAGGACTAACTTGAAAAGAAATCAAAAGCATAGGGGTAAAATTGTAATTTTTCTAAAATATGAGTTTGGGTTTAATTGAATAGAATGATTATTGAATTGAGCTGAATTTATTTATTTAGATCAAGATAAACCACGTACGGGCCTAGATCGAGTTAAAGAAAAAGCTTCAGATTAATCGACTTCATTTTCTACGTTTATCGTCGAGGTAAGTTCGTACATTTAAATAATGTTTTTTATAGTGATCTAAATGCTACTATTACATAATATTAAATTGTGTTTGATGGACAAGTCTAACGACATTCATTGATAGGTGAAATGGGATAGCTTCGGCTATCGATTATGAAAAGGGAAGGTGACGACCATCAATTATGGAAAGGGATGGTGACGACCATCGAACTATGAAAAGGGATGGCTTTGGCTAGCAAATTATGAAAGGGATGGCGACGCCCATTGAACAATGAAAAGGGATGGTGATCACCATCAAATTTTTAAAAGAGATATTTTGGCTATCAAAATATGAAAAGGGATAGCCTCGGTTATCGAATAAAAAAAGGGATGTGTCAACCATCGTATTATTACCTCGTGTGAGCTTCGGTAAGAGCTTTCAATGTAATTTACATTATTAGGATGGAAGGTAGGACAAGTGTACATTTGTAGTAATGAAAAACATGAATGTATATATATAAAGTTATGAACTAGTTATTATCATGTTATTACAAGCTTAAACCATTTTCGTGACGAGCTTACTAAGCATGACATGCTTACTCTGTGTTTACTTTTCTATGTTTTGTAGTTTATCAGAAGCTCGCTCGGGTTGGAAAGTGGTTGGGGATCTATCGCAGTATCTATCAGCTATATTGGTACTTTTGGATGTTTTAAAGTTTTGTTATAATGGCATGTATAGGTATGTTGGTTGTTAAAATGGCCACTTGATTTGGCTTGTGTTTTGGCATTTTGTTGGTGTAATGGCATAGTTTGGTATGTATATAAATGGCCTTGAATTGGTTTATATTTTGGTTTGATAAGTTTGAATGTTTAAAGATGAAATGGTAACCTAAAATAAATGTTAAAAAAATTGTCTTATGATCTATTGAAAATGTGGTGAATTGGTACTTATTATGTAAGATTTATATGGTTATTTGGTATTAGTTGTTGAATGGCATATTTTGTACCTAATGGTATGTGATGGCTATGTAAATCAAATGTTTTGAATTGATGCAAACTTAGTTAGAAGTTACATGGTTATTTTCGCCAATTTGAGTGTATGATTATACATGTTTGAATGTTGTCATTTGAGGTGCCTTTGGTTTGCATATATACCAAGTTTGATTAGCTAGAATATGCATGATTTTAGTGTCGTCTTATGGCATGTATAGATGTGTAATATTTGTTGTAGTTACATGCTAAAATCGATGAGAAACATGGCACGTAAAATGGCTTATTTTCGTCCACACGGGCAAAGACATGGGCGTGTGTCTTAGCCGTGTGTGACACATGGCTAGGCAACATAGTCGTTTGTCCCTTGTAGTTTTGAAAGGGTTGCAAGTCAGGCTATTAAACGGCCTAACAGACAACCTGAGACACGAGCTTGTTGCTTGGCTATGTGACCCAAGTTAGTGAGTTACACGGGTACAGACACAGGCTGGGACACGGCCATGTGTCCTTACTTCGAATGTCCACACAGCTTGAGACATAGGCGTGTCCCTTGGCCGTGTGAGTCACACGTCATGGGCACATGACTGTGTGACCCCTGCAGCTTGAAAATTTTTATCTTTTTCTAGAAATGTCTATATATTTTCGATTTAGTCCCAACTTGTTTCTAATGTACTTTTATTGCCTCGGGGACTCATTTTAGGGACAATTTGTGTGTTATTGATAGGAATTGCCATGATTATTGACATGAATTAAAATTTTTAAAATTTTTATTCATTTTAATTTGACAACTTTAGTAAGGCTCTACAATCCTATTCTGGCGATGGATACGAGTTAGGGTGTTACATTTATTGGTATCAGAGTTGCGGTTTAGTCGATTCTCAGACTGACCATAGTGTGTATGTGTCTATCTATACATGCCATTATATAATTTGTGATAGTGTGATAAATCCTGACCGTCTTATAAAATGTTTTCTCATAGCAATGACATCCAACCAAGCTGACTCTGATGAAGTTGAAAGTAATGCGCAAGCCTCTGTTCACGGAGCAGTGTCTAGTGGTTCGAGGTTTGCATCTAAGGGCCGGGGAGGAGAAGCTAAGGAAGCTTTCTTCCAAATGATTAGTCAGTGGTTTACTAAGTTCATACGAATGAACCCGGTGGCTCAACGACCTCCACCCCCACTGGTTCCCTAATCAGTTTTCGTTGTTCCTCAATGCATGGAAATAGTGCGAGTTAATAAGCCTCCAGTTAACAAAATTTTCAAAAATGGGGCAAAAGAATTTCGAGCTACAGTTGATGGTGATCCTGAGAGAATTGAGTTTTGGTTAGAGAATACTATCCAAGTTTTTGACGAGTTATCTTGTACACTAGCTGAATGTGTAAAGTCTGTAGTATATCTACTAAAATATTCAGCATATCAGTGGTGGAACACGTTGATTTTTGTAGTGCCGAGGCAGTGAATCACATGGGAATTCTTTCAAATCGAGTTTCGAAAGAAATATATTTGTAACATCCCGATTTTGGGCCTAGTCGAAACAGTGGTTTTGGGACCATAAATTTGACGTGATAAATTTATTTTTATTATATTTTGGTCAACGATTTCACGGAATGATTTTGTGAAATTTTCATTCAAAAATTTCGACGTTTGGGCACTCAATTTAGTAAAAAGGACTAAATTGCTAAAACAACAAAAGTTGAGTTCTACATGTTAGTGGTGCCCAATTGTTATGAAATTTTAAAGTGGAGGTCCTTATATGATAATTAGACCATTGGTTAAGTTGGTGGACAAAAATGGACATGTTTAGGCATGTTTCCAAAGTTTTTCATTAAGGGCAATGTGGTCATTTAGTTATTAAAATGAATTAAAAACAAAATTAAAAGCCAATTTTTGTGCATCTTCAAGGTATGGCCAAATTTGACACGGGGGGAAACCATAGTTTGGGCTTTCAAGCTTCCAAGCTCTATATTAAGTGATTCCAAGCTCCGTTTTTAATGTTCTTTACGCTTTTGGAGTCCTAGTAACTTAATTTAGCTTATTCTAGCAATAATTTAACCTAGGGTTTATATTTGGAAAAATACCCATAGGTTAAATGTGTTTATTTTGATATTTTATGGTAGAATATGAAGCTTGAAATTATGTTAAACAACTTTTGCTAAGCGATTTTAAGTGAAAACAAGTAAAATGACATAATCGGTAAAAATACCTAATGTTCATAAGTAAGTGTTAGAGTGGGAATTTGATGTTGCCATAGAAGGGAAACATGTTCAGCACATCATAAAACATTATAATAAAGGATGAATTTTAATTTCTGAGCTTTGGGGCAAAAGTGTAAATATGCAAAAGTATAGGGGCAAAATCATAATTTTTCCAAAGTTTGAGTCAAGGACTGTTTTGATAAATGTGAGTATTAAATAAGCTAAATTTGCTATTATAGATCAAGAAGAAAGAAATCTGAAGTTAGACCGGGGAAGGAAAAAGATAGAGGACTAAGTTGCTAGATTTGGTTGAATTTTGTACTGAGGTAAGTTTACGATAAATAAATGCAACATTCCAATAATTATTATTAATGTTGTTATTTTCTAGAAATTATGCACTTATTTCATGAAATTATTTAATGTTGACTTAAGTATGAGATGATAGAGAATCAGTGTTCAAAATTCTCATTGAAACATTGGGAATGTATCGGATACAAATGTCATGACATTAAGGCAATGAGATCCCATGTAAGACCATGTCTGGGACATGGCATTGGCATCTTTGAGATTATGAGAGGTCCCATGTAAGATCATGTCTTGGACATGGCATTGGCAGTACAGGAAACATCCCATGTAAGACCATGTCTGGGACATGGCTTTGGCATGTTATTATCAGATAGGAGACCTGAGTATCCTCAGTATTCCAACTGGTTCAACGGGCTAGTAAAAAGACTAACATGAGAGTTCAGGAAAAAGCATGGTAAATAGACTCTGGTGAGTTATAAGAGTTAAGAACATCTCAGTTATCAGTTACGAAAAATTTTAGCAAGGGAGGGGTAAGTTATAATCATGAGTTTTTTAAGTAAGCAAGTAAGTAAAGAAGTAAGAGAGTAAGTAAAAAAGAAAGTAAAGATCATGAGACTTGATGATAATTTATGAATACAATTATTTATGATAAATGTTGTTATTTATTTGCTTGTAAACTTACTAAGCTTTATGCTTACTTCTTTCATTTTCCTTCTTTCTATAGTGTTGCCAAGCTAATTCGGGGATCACAAGGACGTCAGAGATCGTATCACACTATCAACAGACACCTCAGTATTGTGTGATTTGAAATGTTTTAAGCTATGGCATGTATAGAGACTTAGTCATTTTGGGGTGTATATTCTTATGATATGACCAATGAATAGCACGTAAATATTTGATAATGGGTTGAAATGGCTATTTAGAAACATGTTTTGATGTTATGTATGCTAAGATGATAATTAAAACAAAAGAATTATAAAAGAGTAAAAATTTGCAATGGAATAGTTTTGGACAGCAATAGTGACGTGATTTTGAGAAATCACCAAAAATAGTCAAAACAGAATTAGAGAGTGAATAAGATATATAATTAAATCTTATCAAGTCTATTTTCACATGAAAGAAACTTTGTAGACAAAGGAATTTTATATTTTGAGATATTTAAATTTTAGTGAGACGAGGTTAGAATGGTTTTGAAGTTCTCTATTTTGACTTTAGAAATTCATTAAAATTGTACAGAAAGAATTATGGGTCATAATTTATATGTGTAGATTCCTTAGTGAGTCTATTTTCGAAAGAAACAGAATCAATTAAGAACATTATAAAAATTCCGTACAATGAGATAATTTATTTTTAGTGACAATAGGTCAGAACTATTGAGTAGTGAAATATGGGAGATTTTAAAGAATAAACCGTACTAGTTGGCTAAACCAAAAATTCTGAAAATTTTATGGTAAGAAGGTATATGAGTCTAATTTCAGGAAAAATTAACGAATCTTAATTTTGAGCTTCTTAACTCGAGTTATAAATAAATTAGTGACTATACTGCAGGTAGACAATTTTACTGTAAATAGTGAAATATATTATTTTGGCTTGTTTAAGTATTTGAAGAATTTTTAATATTCCCAGTTTGGACCCGAATCGTTTTTGTTGCATGTTTTAGGGTCTCGAGGGTCCTTTTAAGGGACATTATGATTGAACGTGAGCGACTTAATTGTAAAAGCAAATTTTTATGCTCCGAATTAGTCAGTTAAGTCAGATAACGCCTCATGCTCGACTCCGGCCATGGTCTCGGGTAAGGGGTGTTACAATATTAGTCAAAGATTTCTGAACTAGAAACATAAAGAATTTCTTGAACTCAAGTAGGTTCGTATGACAGTGTCAGGGTATGAAAGGGGAGTTTGTCTGATTGAGTAAATATACCAGGGAGTGCATTTCAATCGAGAATGAAATGTGTAAATGGTTTGAAGACGGATTAAACGAGGATATTAAACTTTTAGTTGGGGTTCTCAAGCTGAAAGAATTTGTTGTTTTAGTTGACAGAGCACATAAAGCCGAGGAGCTTAGCAAAGAAAAAAGAAAAGATGATTTTGAAGCCAGAGATTCAAGAAAAAGGTCGACTGAAAAGTCCTATCAATCACAGTTGAAGAGGTTAAAAGAATACCATAATTGTTTAAATGCTTTAGTGGGTTACCCAAATAGAGACCAAGGCAAACACTATGCAGTTTCCAAGATGCAAGCTACGTCTGTCGCTAGCATAGGTAGTGTTAAAGATAATAAACCTAATTGTCAATGGTGCGGACATCGACATTTTAGTGAGTGCAGAGCGAAAGATGCGGCGTGTTTCAAATGTGGTTCATTTAAGCATTTCATTCGTGATTGCCCAAAAATATCTGAGAAAGAAAAGGTTCAGAATAATCGACCAAGTAACACCGCCACAAGGGGTAGACCACCTCATAACCCTGGAAATGTGAGTAGTAGCCATGGGGGAACAACAGATTCTACTATAAGATCTGAAGGACAAGCTCTAGTTAGGGCTTACACTATTCGCGCACGAGAGAAAGTTCTACGCTAGATGTTATTACGGGTGCTTTTTCTATGTTTGACACTAATGTTATTGCTTTGGTTGATCTGGGATCGACCCATTCATATGTATGCACGAATTTAGTATCTAGTAAGAAATTACCTATCGAGTCCACTGAATTTCTGGTTAAGGTGTCAAACCCCTTAGGTCAGCATGTATTAGTTGATAAAGTTTGCAAGAAATACCTATTGATGATTCAGGGTTAAAGTTTTTCGACTAATTTGATGTTATTATTGTTTGATGAATTTGATGTGATTTTGGGCATGGATTGGTTGACTCTTCACGATGCTATTGTGAACTGTAGACAAAAGCTTATTGTATTGAAATGTTAGAATGGTGAGATACTTCAAATTGAATAAGATAGTTCGAGTGGATTACCTATTGTTATTTCAACTATGTCAGCGGAAAAATGTGTGAGAAAAGGTTACGATACTTACCTTACTTATGTACTAGATTCTAAAGTATCTAATTTGAAGCTTGAATCAGTGCCAACGGTTTGTGACTATTCTGATGTGTTTCCAGAGGAGTTACCTAGATTATCGCCAATCAGAGAAGTTAAGTTGGCTACTAATTTAGTACTGAGGACATCACCGATATTGATAACACCTTACAGAATGGCTCCTACTGAGTTGAAAGATTTGAAATCATAGCTGCAAGAATTGACAGATAGGGGTTGTGCTTGACCTAGTTTCTCACCTTGAGGTGCACCGGTTTTATTCGTTAAGAAAAAGGATGGATTGATAAGATTGTGTATTGATTACCGTTAGCTCAACAAGGTGACAATCAAGAAAAAATATCCACTACCTCGAATTGATGATCTATTTGACCAGTTGAAGGGCGCAACAATATTCTCAAAGATTAATCTTCGTTCTGGTTACTATTAGCTACAAGTTAAAGATTTGGATGTGCCAAAAATTACATTTAGAACCAGGTACGGACACTACGAATTTCTTGTGATGCCGTTTGGTTTAACTAATGCACCTGCAGTATTTATGGATTTAAGGAACATAATTTTCAGACCATATTTAAACAGATTTGTTGTGGTATTCATTAACGATATTCTGATTTATTAAAAAGACGAGTTTGAACAGGCCAAGCACTTTAGAGTTGTGTTGCAAACCCTACATGATAAATAATTTTTTGCCAAATTTAGTAAATGTGAGTTTTGGCTCCGAGATGTTGGTTTTTTGGGACATATAGTATCGGCCAAAGGCATTAGAGTTGATCCAAGTAAAATTTTAGTAGTTGTTGATTGGAAACCACTAAGAAACGTATCTGAAGTTAAAAGTTTCTTGGGATGGGCCGATTATTACAGAAGATTTGTCAAAGGATTCTAGGTGAAAGCTACACCGATGACGCGACTATTACAGAAAGATGTGAATTTTGAATGGCTTGAGAAATGTCAAAAAAGTTTCAATTAGTTGAAAGGACTATTGACCGAGGCACCAATTCTAGTTCAGCCTGAATTGGTTAAAGAATTTGTGATTTTTAGTGATGCATCTTTAAATGGTTTAGGTTGTGTTTTGATGCAGGAAGGCAAAGTAATAGCTTATGCTTCTAGACAGTTAAATTCGCATGAAAAGAATTATCTGACACATGATTTAGAGCTTGCAATTATTGTGTTTGTGTTAGAAATTAGGTGACACCATTTGTTCGATGAAAAATGTGATACTTTTACTGATCACAAGAGTTTGAAGTACCTAATGTCGTAGAAAGATTTGAATTTGAGACAACGTAGATGGCTCAAACTGTGAAAAGATTATAAGTTGATCATTGATTATCATCTGGGAAAAGCGGACGTAGTTGTTGATGCTCTGAGTAGAAAATATTTATTTTCCTTGTGAACGATGAATATGTGACTGAGATTACCTGATGATGGTTTAATCTTAGCCGAGTTGAAAGCTAGACTGATGTTCTTACAACAAATTAGCAAAGCTCAGAAGTGTGATGTCGAGTTGCTAGCTAAATGGGCACAGAATGAGTCAATTTTCAATTTAGAATTTCAGATAGGACCCGATGATTGCTTATTTTTAAAAGGTAAAATTTGTGTACGGAAGAATTTCGAGGTCATTAGGAAAATCTTGCACGAAGCTCATAGTGTTAGCTTGTCTATTCGTCCGAGAAGTAATAATATGTACAATGATTTGAAACAGATGTACTGGTGGTCGAGAATGAAGCGTGAGATTTCAGGTTTTGTATCGAGATGTTTACTATGTTAAAAAGTTAAAGTTGAACATCAGGTACCTTCTAGATTATTGCAGCCAGTGATGATACCAAAATGGAAATGGGATTGAGGTACAATGGACTTTGTATTGGGTTTACCCCTATCTTTAAGGAAGAAAGATACAATTTGGGTTGTTGTTGATTGCCTGACAAAGTCTGCACATTTTATTCTGGTATGTACAGATTACTCCCTTAAGAGATTAGCTGAATTATACATTTCTAAGATTGTCAGATTGCATGGGGTGCCAGTTTTCATCATTTTGGATAGAGATCCGCAGTTTACATCGTGATTTTGGAAAAAGTTACAGAAAGCTCTTGGTACACGGTTGCATTTTAGCACTACATTTTATCCCCAGACCGATGGTCAGTCCGAGCGAGTAATTTAGATACTCAAGGATATGCTTCGTTGTTGCGTATTAGAGTTCGAAGGTAATTGGGAGAAATATTTGTCGTTAGTCAAATTCACGTATAATAATAGTTATTAGTCGAGCATAAAGATAGCACCGTATGAAGCTTTGTATGGTCTTAAATGTCGAACGCTGCTTACTGGATTGAACTCAGTGAGAAAAAGATACACGAGGTTTATTAGATTCGTGAGACTGAAGAAAAAGTAAAGGTAATTCGGGATAGTTTGAAAACAATTTCAGATCTACAGAAATCATATGCGGATCTTAAATGTAAAGACATAAAATTTCATGCCGACGGTAGAGTGTTTCTAAAATTATCGCCCTAGAAGAAAGTTCTTCGGTTCGGCCATAAAGGAAAACTAAGTCTGCGATTTATTGGGCTATATGAGATTATTGAAAGAATTGAACCTGTTGCGTATCGATTAGCTTTTCCATTACAATTAGAAAAGATACATAATGTCTTTCACATTTTGATGTTACAATAGTATAAATCTGATCCTTCACATGTTATCTCCTCAATAAATGTAGAGATTCAATCTGATATGTCATACAGGGAAAAACCTATCCGAATTTTGACTCGATAGGTTAAACAATTGAGAAAAAAGAACATAGCTTTAGAAAAAGGTTCTTTGGAAACAACACAGGATGAAAAACGCCACTTGAGAACCCAAGGAAGCTATAAGAAAGCATTATTCGAACCTCTTTTCTGGTAAAATTTTTGGGGACGAAAATATTCGTAGGGGATGAGAGTTGTAGTAACCCATTTTTAATGAAATCGAAATAGTGGTTTCTGGACCACAAATCTGACATCAAAATAACTATTTTATTATTATTTTATTATCTACAGCATGATAGTAGTATTATATAAAAATTTCATTAAGAAATTTTACCGTTCGCATGTTTCATTTAATAAAAAGGACTAAATTGTGTAAAGTGTAAAACTTGAGTTCTAGTAGCTAAAGGTATTTAATAGCTATAGAATCTTAAATTATGAGTCCTTATGTGGTAATTAGACCATAAATATTGATAGTGGAATGTGTTGCCTTGGCATAAGTGAAATTATAAATGTTTTTAAAGGTTATATTTGTAATTTGGGAAATAAATGACAATTAAATAAAACAAAATTAAAACATCATCTTCCTAAAAAAAAACACACCACCAAAATTTCAAAGTAAAAGCATCCATGGGAGCTTGAACATTCGGCCTATCTTATTTGGAGTGCATGGTATGTATTTTTGTTTCATTTTTTATGAATTCTATGTTTTCGGGATCATTGTAGCTTAATCTAGCTAGCCTAGGGATTAATTTGTGAAACTGTTAAAGTATTAGGGTTTTACCATTAATGAATCTATATGAGTTTTTATGATTTTTGGAAGAAAATGATTAGTTTTTGTTTGATAAACAATTTTAGTTAAGTAATTTTTGATGAAATTGTCAAATAGGGGTTAAATTGAAATGTTTAAAATATTCATGGTTAATTTTTGAATTAATGAAATGTGCGGGCTGCTATAAGCTTGTAGGATATTCAGCTAGGCTTGGGTAGGGGTGAAATTGTATGAATTTCATCTTATGAGCTTAAGGACTAAATTGAAAAGAAATCAAAAGTATAGGGGCAACATTATAATATTGCTAAAATATGAGTTTGGGTTAAATTGAATAGAATGATTATTGAATTGAGCTGAATTTATTCATTTAGATCAAGATAAACCAAGATCGAGGCAAAGAAAAAGCTTCAGATTAGTCAACTTCATTTTCTAGGCTTATCATTGAGGTAAGTTTGTACGTTTAAATAATGTTTTTTATTGTGATCTAAATGCTATTATTACATAATATTAAATTGTGTTTGATGGAAAACTCCAGCGGCATTCATTGACGGGTGAAATGAGATAGCTTCGGCTATCGAACTATGAAAAGGGATAGCTTCAACTATCGATTATGAAAAGGGATGGTGACGACCATCAATTATGGAAGGGGATGGTGACGACCATCGAACTATGAAAAGGGGTGGCTTCGGTTATCGATCATGAAAAGGGATGGCTTCGGCTATCAAATTATGAAAAGGGATAGTTTCGGTTATCAAATTATGAAAATGGATAGCCTCAGCTATCGAATAAAGAAAAAGGATGTGTCAAGCATCGTATTATTACCTCGTGTGAGCTTCAGTAAGAGCTTTTAATGTAATTTACATTATGATGGAAGGTAGGAAATGTGGACATTTGTGGTAATGAAAATCATTAATGTATATATATAAATTTATGAACCAGTTATTATCATGTTGGATTGATTTATACATGCTTTGTGATTTTATAATGTATTTACAAGCTTAAACCATTTTCATTACAAGCTTTACTAAGCATGACATGCTTACTCTATGTTTACTTTTATGTGTTTTGTAGTTTATTAGAAGCTCGTTCGGGTTGGAAAGTGGTCGGAGATCTATCACACTATCTATCAGCTATATTGGTACTTTTGGATGTTTTTGAGTTTAGTTATAATGGAATGTACAGGTATTTTGGTTTTTAAAATGGCTACTTGATTTGGCTTGTGTTTTGGCATTTTGTTGGTGTAATGGCATAGTTTGGTATGTATATAAAGTGCCTTGAATTGGTTGATGTATTGGTTTGATAAGTTTGAATGTTTAAAGATGAAATGGTAACCTAAAATAAATGTTAAAAAAATTGTCTTATGATTTGTTGGAAATGTGGTGAATTGGTACTTATGTAGGATTTATATGGTTATTGGGTATCAGTTGTGGAATGGCATATTTGGTACCTAATGGTATGTGATGGCTATGTAAATCAAATGTTTTGAATTGATGCAAACTTAGTTAGAAGTTAGATAGTTATTTTGGCCAATTTGAGTGTATGGTTATACATGTTTGAATGTTGCCATTTGAGGTGCCTTTGGCCATATTGGTTTTATGCTTATATAACATGTTTGATTAGCTAGAATATGCATGATTTTGGTGCCACGGTATGGCTTGTATATATGTACGATATTGGTTGTAGGTACAAGCTAAAATGGGTGAGAAACATGGCTTGTAAAATGACCTATTTTCGTCCACACAGGCAGAGAAACGAGTGTGTTTCTCAGCCGTGTGTGACACATGGTCAGGCGAGACGGTCGTGTGTCCCTTGTAGTTTTTAAAGGGTTGCACGTCAGGCTGTTACATGGCCTAGCACACGACCTGAGACATATGCGTGTGAGGTTACTTCGAAGGGTACACGGCCTGACACACTAGTGTGTGGCTTGGTCGTGTGACCCAAGTTAGTGAGTTACACGGGTACGGACATACACTGGGACACGATCATGTGTCCCTACTTCGAATGTCTGCATGGCCTAAGACACGGGAGTGTCCTTTGGCCATGTGAGTCACACGGCCTAGGCACACGACCGTATGACCCCTGCAGTTTGAAAATTTATATCTTTTTCTAAAAAATTCTATATGTTTTTTATTTAGTCCGACTTGTTTCCAATGTACTTTTATGGCCTCAAGGAGTCCTTTTAGGGATGATTTGTGTGTTACTGATTGGGATTGCTATCATTATTGACATGAATTAAAATGTTTTAAATTTTTGTTCATTTTAATTTGACAACTCTGATAGTGCCCTGTAACCATATTCCGGCGACGGATACGAGTTAAGGGTGTTATAGTAACAGCCTATTTCTCTGAAGTGTCGGAACAGAGGTTTTGGGGCCATAAATCTGACGAGTAAGTTCGTAAATATTATTTATTTAATATTTACGAGTCAAATATGATATTTAAAGAAATTTTGAATTGACAAGTTATGTTATTTGAATGACTAATTAAGTTCAAGTGGTATGACCCTAAAGTCAAGTGATTTTAGAAAATTAGGTATCGGGACCTTGTTTCAATAAACAAAGCCATAAATATTTTTTTTATAAATATTTACAGAGTGTTATTAAGGTTGTATTAAAGTTTCGTTAAGAAATTTTAATGTTTGGATAGTTTATTAATTAAAAGCACTAAATCGTAAAGGATGTAAAATTTGATCACTATTAGATTTGAATGATTAAATAGCTTATTGAATAAAAGTAAATGGACTTAAATGGTGAATAAACCATTAAGGAGTTTGTGAACAAATATAGGCATGGATTTGGTATTTTATTTAATTATTAACCAAGGTTAGAATGGTAATTTGATAAATTAAATTAAATTAATTAAAACATAAGTAAAAGATGAATGGTCATCATCTTCTTTCCCATTTTGTTTCAACTGATTCTTCCATGGAAAAAAATCTAGGTTCGGCCAAACAAAACTGGATTCATGTAAGTGATTTATTTATTGGTTTTTCGTAATTTTTTTGTTTATGAAATCGTTGTAACTAGGTCTAGCTAGCCCGTACCTTCGTTTTTGAAATTGTTAAAGATTTTGAATGTTTCTATTGATGAACCTTTGTGATTTTAGATGTTAAATTATAATTTTGAAGTATTAGTTGTTATTTATATGTATTTTGTTAAGTGATTTCTAATGAATTGACCGATTAGGGACTAAATTGTTAAAATAGTAAAAATACAAGGACTTGGTGTGAAATTGTTACAAAAGTAGGTTGTAATGGATTCTATTAACATTCTACTGGTATGAATTTACAATAAAGTCAGTTTATTTGCGTGATTAGGCAATAGGGACTAAATTGAATAAAAATAAAAAGTTAAGGGTAATTTTATAAAAATGTAAACATGACTAAATTGTATAAAATGAATTTATTTTATTATCTAAATTAATTAATTGAATAAAATTATTAATTTAGATAAAGAAGAAGTGGAAAATTAAGGAGAAGAGAAAATTACCAAATAATCTATGTACTTAGTTATTAATGCAATTTAGCTGTAAGTTCGTATGCTAAGTAAATGGAATGGAAAGTAAGTAAAGGGAGTAGTTCATAGTCTTATGAAAAGGTTAATGATGGTGATAGACTTACTTATTTATAAGTTGATGGTTATGAAATTGATAAATCTTGTGGCATTGTATAGGTTTATATTTACCTTATAAAGTTCATTGTTGAAATGGAATGTTATCTTTAAAGTTTATACGAGCTTACTAAGCAATCGGTGCTTACGAAATAAATTTTCTATGCTTTATAGATTATCAGAAGCTCGATCAGTTGGAAGTTCATCGGAGGTCTATCATACTATCCAGTGATTATGTCAGTAGTTTTTGATGTTTTAGCCAAGATTATATTGGCATGTATAGGTGGACTTATGTTTAAAGTTTGGGTTGAATGCTAATGGTTGGTTTTGGCATGTATATATGTTATTATGGTTGCTACACTTTTGGTACTTATGCCATCATGTTGGTGTTTGATAAAATAGTTAAGTTGATGCATGTTTGCAAATGTCAATTTGGTATGTGATGAAACAATTGTAAGGTGGTCAAGTATGGTATTTTTGAGATGGATATGAACTAGATGTGTTTGTATGAAATAAAGCCAATTATGCATAAGTTTAGGTATAATTGTTTGAGTGTGATTGCATGTTTTGGTCATATTATGCATGTTTTGGTACCTTGATTATATGTGTTTTGTAATGCTCCTTACCCATGTCAAACGCCAGGACAGGGTACGAGGCATTACTGAACTTTAACATAATCAATCATACAAAATCAATACTTGAAATTTCATCCAAATTAAAATTTTCTTTTTTTTATATCAGATTTATCAACTCAACATGGCGTTATCAACACATACAACCTATACAATATTCGCCATCATCGACAACTTTATACAAAATATACTGTCAAATAATATGGGCTAAATCAATTATGACACATAACAAAATGACCAAGTCCTTTATACATGTCATAATTTCAAAATAAAGTTTTCAAAATACCAAAAGAAAGTTGATAGTGTAGATGGATCTCTAACGATCGCCAAATCCCGAGCTAGCTTGGTGATTTTATAAAACAAGGGAAAAGAGAGGAGAGTAAGCATATAGCCTAGTAAGTAAGTATGTAATTAATAAACAAGTCTCTAGCATGTTTCCATAAATAATATAATCATAATCACACTTAAATTCACTATTTATTCAAGTTCCAGCAAGCTGTTTATTCGTGTCATAGTCACTAAACTCTCTTGCTTATTCTGTTACCTTTATGTGAAAATAGACTCATTCAGCTTTAATTTCATATCTCATCAAACCTCTAATTCAGTTTCCATCATTTTTGGTGATTTTTCAAGATCACACAACTGTTTCTTTCCTAAATTGTTTTGTCGTTAAATTTACTCTTTCTTAATTTCATTACTTCATTTCATCGTACCAAAGGGTCGATTAAAGATCAAACACATTGTTCATCACATATATTTCACTTTATCAGTTTTCTACGAACACTTCAAAATAATCTCAGTTACACGGTGGATCAGTACACAGCACCACCCTTATAGTCAATAGTACTCGGTGAAATCAGCACATAGCAACCACCTTTATACTAATGGTACCTGGTAAAATCAACACATAGCAACCACCTATATAACCATTGGTATCCGGTGAAATCAGCACATAGCAACCACCTTTATTTTCATTAATATCGGGTGGAATCAGCACATAGCATCCACCTATATTTCCAACGATATCCGGCCTATTCTGAAGGTTTAACCATGAATTCTCACTTTTTTCTTTAACATTTTTCCAACTCTTCCATATTTAACCACAACTCATAATTCACCTCAAGTAATTAGCTCATATTCAATCATATCTTATAAAAATGTTAAAACATAAGTAAAAACAAGGTATTAATCACATACAAACTTACCTCTGTGCAAAATATAGTAATTTTGCAATTTAGTCCACAATCTTTTCTTTTCCCCGATCAAGGTTGATTCCACGTCTTTCTTGATCTATAATAGAAAATTTAGCTTATTTAATACTCACATTCATCAAAACAGTCCTTGACTCAAACTTTGGCAAAATTATGATTTTGCCCATATACTTTTGCATATTTACACTTTTGCCCCAAAGCTCGGAAATTAAACTTCATCTATTATTCTTATGTTTTATGACATGCTGAACATTTTTTCCTTTCTATGGTAACATCAAATTCCCACTCTAACACTTCCTTATGAACATTAGGTATTTTTACCGATTATGTTGTTTTACTTGTTTTCACTTAAAATCGCTTAGCAAAAGTTGTTTAACATAATTTCTAGCTTCATATTCTACCATAAAACATCAAAATAAACTCATTTCACCGATGGGTATTTTTCCAAATATAAACCCTAGGTTAAATTATTGCTAGAATAAGTTAAATCAAGTTACCGAGACTCTAAAAACGTAAAGAACATTAAAATCGGGGCTTAGAATCACTTACTATGGAGCTTGGAAGCTTGAAAACCCTAACTATGCCTACCCTCCATGTGAAATTCGGCCAAAGCTTGAAGATGGACAAAAATTGGCTTTTAAATTTTGTTTTTAATTCATTTTAATAACTAAATGACCAAAATGCCCTTAATGAAAAACTTTAGAAACATGCCTAAACATGTCCAGTTTTGTCCACAAACTTAACCAATGGTCTAATTGCCATATAAGGGTCTCCAATTTAAAATTTCATAACAATTGGACACCTCTAACATGTAGAACTCAATTTTTGCACTTTTTACAATTTAGTCTTTTTTCCTAAAATGAGTGCCCAAACATCAAAATTTTTGAAACGACATTTTCAAAAAATCATTCCATGAAATCATAGACCATATAAATATAATAAAAATAAATTTTATCACGTCAAATTTGTGGTCCCGAAACCACTTTTCGACTAGGCCCAAAATCGGGATGTTACATGTATATTGTTTATAGGTACATGTTTGAAATGGGTGAAGGAAATGGTTTGATTTTGGCCAATTTCTTGTCAATACAGCCTAAGACACGAGCGTGTGTCTCAACCGTGTGTGACACATGACCATGCGACACGGTCGTGTGTCTTCTGTAGGTTTCAAACATTCCAAGGCAGGTAGTTACACGGCCTAGCATACGGCCTGGCACATGTGCATGTGGCTTGGCCGTGTGACCCAAGTTAGAGAGTTACACGGGCACAGACACAGGCTAGGACACGGTCGTGTGTCCCTATTTCGATTGTTACACGGCCTGAGACACGGGAGTGTGACCCCTATAGTCCAAATTTTCTGAATATTTTCTTAAATGTTTTAAATGTTTCCAATTAAGTCTCGAATCATTTTTAAAGTGTTTGTAAGGCCTCGAGTGCTTGATTAAGGGATGATATGCATGTATATGAATGGATTCTACTGTAATTATTGCAATGTTTGGAATTGAACTTTTTATGTTAGTTTTTTACGATAATACTCCATAACCCTATTTCAATGACGAATACATGTTAGGGGTGCTATAAAGAAAAGGTTATTTAGTGTTGATTTGATACTATAAATCGAAGAAAATGTTAAGGTGATACGTGATAGTTTGAAAGTGGTTTCGAATCGACAAAAATCTTATACAAATTTGAAAAGAAAAGACATTGAATTCCAACTTGGCAACAAAGTTTTTTTGAAGGTGTCACCTTGGAAGAAAATTCTTCGATTTGGCCAGAAAGGAACGCTTAGTCCGCGGTTTACCGGGCCGTATGAGATCATTAAGAGGATTGGTCCAGTATCTTATAGATTGGCTTTACAGTCAGAATTAGAAAAGATTCATCATGTATTACATATATTGATGTTACGACAGTATCGGTCAGATGCTTCACACATGATTTCACCTATTGATGTTGAGATACAGCCAGATATGATGTATAATGAAGAACTGATTAGAATTCTAGCTCGAGAAATTAAAGAATCGAGAAATAAAAGCATAGCTTTAGTTAAATTTCTCTTGCAACGACAAAGAATAGAAGAGGCTACCTGGGAACCAGAAGAAGCTATGAAAGTGCCCAAACTTATTTTCTGGTAAGATTTTTGGGGACAAAAATTCTTTTAGGAGGAAGAGTTGTAACAACCCGTATTTAGTGAAATCAGAATAGTGGTTTTAGGACCACAAATTTGGAGAGTAAACATTTATTTTATTACTATTTTAATGTCTAGGGGATGTTAGTATGGTCGTATTAAAATTTTGTTAAGAAATTTTGATGTTTGTATGCTTAATTAAGTGAAAAGGACTAAATCGTAAAAAGTATAAAAGTAGAGTTCTATTAGTTTAAAGGGCTAAAAGGTTATGATAATGAAGTCAAATGGACTTAAATGGTAAGTATACCATTTAGTTAGTTAGTGGACATATATGGACATCGCTTAAGTGATTTTTAATGTTAATATCAAAAGTTAAAATAGTAATTAGTAAATTAAACTAAAAACAAATAAAAGAAAATTTAGTGCTCATCTTCTCCACAGGTTAATTCCACTGAATTTGAAGAGAAGAAATAAGCCATTTTAGGGTTCTTAATTTCGGTAAGTTCAAAGGAGTGCATGTAATTGATTTTAATCTCGTTTTTATTAATTTCTATATTTTTGAAGTCGTTTTAGCTTAATCTAGCTAGCCAAGGGATCAATTTGTAAAATTGTTAAAGATTTAGGGTTGTGCCATGAATGATTTTGTTTGATATTGGTGTTTAATGGTAGGTTATGAGTCTTTGTTGATAAATAAACAAGTTTTGTAAAGTGATTTTTTTATGAAAATAACATTTAAGGATTTATTTGTAAAAGTAGTAAAAGTTCATGTTAAATTAATGAAATAATGTTTTGTATGGGTTGATTTAAGTCCCTACAAAACATGGCTAGCTTGAGAAAATGATTAAAATGCTTCAATTTAAACTTATGTGTTTAAGGACTAAGTTGTGAAAAGTTAAAATGTTAGGGCCAAAATAATAAATTTGAATAAATATGAATTGTGGACTGAATTGAATAATAGAGATATTAAATAGATTGAATATGTCTATTTAGATTAGGATAGACCGCGTACAAATTTAGATTGGGGAAAGGCTAAAGCTTTGGATTAGTTCAACTTCGTTTTACGCCCTAGTCATCGAGGTAAGTTCGTAGTGTTTTTGTAACAGCCCATTTTTACTGAAATCAAAACAGTGGTTTTGGGACCACAAATTCAAAGTGAGAATATTTATTTTATTATTATTTTAATGTCTACGGAATATTAGCAAGGTCGTATAAAATTTCGTTCAGAAATTTTATCGTTTGCATGTTTAATTTGGTGAAAAGAACTAAATCATAAAAGGTACTAAATGGTTATGAAAATAAATGGTTAAGGGATTTATGTGGTGATTAAACCATTGTTAATTTGAGTGGAAATTTATGGGCATGAATTAAGTGATTTTGAAGTTCAAAATAAAAGGTTAAATAAGTAATTAAATAAATATGTCTTAGTTAAAATAAGTAAAAGGTTGTATCATCTTCAACTTCGATTTGTTTGACTGAAAATTAGAAGAAGGGAAGTCATTTTTAGGGTTCTTCCATTCGGCTATAGTCTACCCTTGCATGTAAGTGTAACTTTGTCCCATTTTTAATGATTTCTATGTTTTTGAAGTCGTTGTAGCTTAATCTAGCTAGCCCAGGGACTAATTTGCAAAAAAATTAAAAGGTTAGGGTTTTGCCATGAATGTGTGCATGTGATGTTTGATGTTTGCTAGAAGAAAATGAATGTTTGTTGATAAATAAACAACTTTTGTAAAGTGATTTTTTGTTGAAAATGTCAAGTAGGGATTTATTTGTAAAATGTGTAAAAATTAATTATCTCCTCGTACGGGATTCAGATGATGTTCTCATTTGTTACTATTGAAAATAGACTAATTAATAATTTTAAACATATAAATTCTAACCCATAATTATTTTTATACAATTTTAATGAGTTTCCAAAGTCGAATAGGGATTCAAATCACTCGACCCTATCTTATAAAAATAAAATATCCCATAATATGAAATTCTCTTGCTTACACCGCTTTCTTCTATGTAAAACTAAACTCAATAAGATTTAATTTCATATCTTATTCAACCTCTAATTCGATTTTCACAATTTTTGGTGATTTTTCAAATTTATACAATGGTTGCTATCCAAAACTGTTTTATTACTAATTTTACTCTTTCATGTTTTCTTTGTATTAACTTTCATTTACACACACATAACACCAAGCATGTCCATAGCTAGTCATTCCAATAGCTAATCATGATCAAATATTTACAAGTCTTCATAGTCATACTTACTCCACATCAACCTTACCAAAATTCGATCACATATCGAGCACATTGCTCATGAATATATATACACACATGTGCCTGCAGTCATTTCCCGTTGAACACATCAGAATATTAACGGATACATCGGAATATTGCACATAGTGCCACACTTGTAGCCAAAGCTACATCACATCACTTATCACACATAGGCTCGTTCTCGAGCTATTCACATTCGTGGGTCTGCTCACCCAAGCTGTCGGTCATTCGTAACTACTCATTGCTACTCAGACAAGCTTTCAAGTATCCGCAACACATGTCGGATTACCCAGTCACTTGTAGAACTTATAAAACCAGCACCTGGATTCACTTAGTCACAATTTCACATAGTTTTCACATAGGTTCCTAGTGACATGTCACTTGTATCCTATTCTATTCTTAAGGTTCAATCGGGAAATTTCTCACTTGCCGATATTTTGTCAAATACATCAAGTATTCAGCCACATTTCACAAAATATATAAAAACATGAAATTGTAAGTAAAAACGATGCATTATTTACATACAAACTTACTTCAGTTCAAAATATCAAATGTTTGCGTCTTAGCCCACAACCTTGCATTTTCCCCGGTCAAGGTCCATTCCTCGTCTTTCTTGATCTATAATAACACATTTAACTCATTTAATACACACACTTTCAATTCAGCCCCAAAGACACCTTATGGCAAAAATTACATTTTTGCCCCTAACTTTTCCCATATTTACAATTTTGCCCCTAGGCTCGTAAAATGAAAAGTACTCATTTTTCTCATTAGTCAAGCCTAGCCGATTCATATTCCCTCTTATTGCAGCCCACAATTTTCACTAAATCACATTTTTTTCATTTTTTACACATATTTTACAACTTTTACAAATAAGTTATTTTATGCAATTTCACTAAAATCACTTAGTAAAAGTTGTTTATTACACTTTAAACTTTCATATTCTACCATAAAACATCAAAACACATGCAAGTCATTCATAGGTAAATTTTTAAACACAAACCCTAGCTCAAAATAATGGTAGAAGGATCTAAAAAATGTAAAAAAATGGAAAACGTTGCTAAAACAGACTTATAATTGAGCTTGGAAGCTAGAAAAACCCTAGCTATGTATTCTTCATGTGAAATTTGGCCAAGGGGTTGAAGATGAGCAAAAATTGGCTTTTAATTTGGCTTTTTAATTCATTTAATCACCAAATTACTAAAATGCCCTTAACTTAAAAATATTCTATTTCACCTATTTCATGTCCATTTTTGTCCAAAAAATTAACCAATGGTCTAATTACCTTTTAAGGACCTCCAATTTAAAATTTTATAGCAATTAGACACCTCTAGCTTCTAGAACTCAAGTTTTGCAAATTTTTTTACAATTTAGTCCTTTCGACTAAATTGAGTGCACAAACGTCAAAGTTTTCGAACAAAATTTTTGACGAAATTATTCCATACATCTGTAGATCATAAAAATTTAAGAACATGAAAATTTTCCTCGTTGGATTAGTGGCCCCGAAACCACTGTTCCAACTAGGCCCAAATCGGGCTGTTACAACCCTCTCCCCTTTAGGGATTTTCGTCCCCGAAAATCCTACGAGAAAAGAGGTTTCATAGCAATTAGAAACCTCTAACTTCTCGAGCTCAAGTTTTGTAATTTTTTTACAATTTAGTCATTTCGATTAAATTGAGTGCCCAAACATCAAAATTTTCGAACAAAATTTTCACGAAATTATTCCGTACATCTGTGGATCGTAAAAATATAAGAATATTGAATTTTTCCTCGTCGAATTAGTGGCCCCGAAACCACTGTTCCAAGTAGGCCAAAAATCGGGCTAGTACAACTTTCCCCCTTTAGGGATTTTCATCCCCGAAAATCTTACGAGAAAAGAGGTTTGGGTAATGTTTTCTCATGACTTCCTCCGGTTCCCACGTAGCCTCTTCTACTCCTTGTCTTTGCCACAACACTTTCACTAAGGCTATACTTTTATTTCTCAACTGTTTAACTTCCCGAACCAAAATCTTTATCGGTTCCTCATCATAGGTCATATCTGGCTGAATCTCAATCTTTGTCATAGAAATTACATGTGAAGGATCGGAAGGATATCGTCGTTACATCGATACATGAAACACATTATGAATTCTTTCTAAACACATTATGAATTCTTTCTAACTCTACCGGTAAAGCTAACTGATACGCCACTGGCCCAATCCTTTTAATAACCTCATACGGCCTAATGAAATGCGAACTCAACTTGCCCTTTTGGCCAAATCTTAAAATTTTCTTCCACGGAGATGCTTTCAGAAACACTTTATCACCCACTTGAAACTCGATTTCTTTTCTTTTCAAATCTGTGTATGACTTTTGTCGATCTAAAGCATCTTTCAGACAATCATGGATTACTTTCACTTTCTCTTCGGTTTCTCTAACCAGATCAACCCCATGAATTTGTTTCTCACTGAGCTCGGTCCAATACAAAGGAGTTCGACATTTGTGATCATACAATGCTTCATGGGGTTCCATTTGTATACTCGATTGAATACTATTCTTGTAGGCAAACTTGACCAAAGGTAGATATTTCTCCCAACTACCTTCAAATTCTAAACCACAACATCAGAGCATATATTCGAGAACTTGAATTACTCTTTTGGATTGATCGTCGGTTTGTGGATGAAACGCGGTATTAAAATTCAATTTCGTACCCAACGCTTTTTACAACTTTTTCCAAAACCTCAAAGTGAACCTCGAATCCCTATCTGAAATAATAAACATGAGCACTTCGTGCAATCTCACAATTTTGGCAATATACAACTCAGCCAACTTATCAAGTGAGTAGTCAGTACGTACCAGTATAAAGTGAGCCAATTTCGTCAATCTATCAACCACAACCCAAACGACATCTATTTTTTCGAAGTCAGAAGCAAACCTGTCACAAAATCCATCGTGATTCCGTCCCATTTCCACTCGGGAACCATCAATGGCTGAAGTAAACCTGAAGGTACCTGATGCTCGACTTTCAATTGTTGGCAAATCAAACACTTTGATACAAATTCAGAAATATCTCTTTTCATACCCGACAACCAATACAATTTCTTCAAATCATTATACATTTTCGTACTACCTGGATGAACTGATAAATAACCACTGTGTGCCTCATGTAAAATTTTCCAAATTAGCTCATCATCTTTTGGTACACATACCCTATCACAAAATGTCAAGTAGTCATCTGATCGGATTCGCAAATCTGAATCACAACCTGATTCACACTGAGCTCTCTTGGCTTGCAATTCACTGTCATTCTTCTGAGCTTCACAAATTTGTTGAAGAAATAACGGTCTAGCCCTTAACTCGGCCAAAATCGAACCATCATCGGACAAAGCCAAACTCGTACTCATAGCTCTGAAAGCAAATAAGGATTTTCTGCTCAAGGCATCAGTGACTACGTTCACTTTACTTGGGTGGTAATCAATCGCTAACTCATAATCTTTTATTGATTCAAGCCATCTCCGTTGTCGCAAATTCAAATCCTTTTGATTCATCAGATACTTCAAACTCTTCTGATCAGTAAAGATTAGACATTTCTCACCATACAAATAATGACGTCGTATTTTCAAAGCAAAGATGATGGCAGCTAATTCCAAGTCATGCATCGAATAATTCTTCTCGTGTGGTTTCAACTGTCTTGAGCAATAAGCTACCACTTTGACCTCTTGCATCAACACACAACGAAGACCATTCAATGATGCATCACTATAAATCACGAACTCTTTCCCCATCTCAAGTTGCACCAAAATCGGTGCCTCAGTTAATAATGCTTTCAATTTCTCGAAACTTTGGTGACATTTATCGGTCCATTCAAACTTAACATTCTTTTGCAGCAACTTAGTCATAGGAGAGGCAATCATTGAGAATCCCTCGACAAAACGTCTATAATACTCGGCTAAGCCCAAAAAGCTTCTAACTTCGGATACATTTTTTAGGAGTTTCAAATCAACAATTGCTGAAATTTTGCTCGGATCAACCCGAATACCATCACCTGAAACTATGTGCCCCAAAAATCCAACTTCACGAAGCCAAAACTCCCTTTTACTGAACTTAGCAAACAACTTCTTTTCTCTCAAAATCTGTAACACTGTTCTTAAGTGTTCGGCATGCTCGGACTCATCTCAGGAGTAAATCAGGATGTCATCTATAAACACAACTACGAACTTATCCAAATACGGTCAAAAATTTTGGTTCATCAAGTCCATAAAAATAGCCGAAGCATTAGTTAAACTGAAAGGCATCACAAGAAATTCATAGTGTCCATACCTCCTTTTGAAAGCGGTTTTTGGCACATCTAAGTCTTTAATTCTCAACTGATAGTAACGGGATCTCAAATCAATCTTTGAAAGCCCCTTTTAACTGGTCGAACAAATCATCAATCCTCAGTAATGATATTTGTTCTTTATAGTCACTTTGTTGAGATGACGGTAGTCAGTACAAAGTCTCACAGATTTGTCTTTCTTCTTTACAAACAGTACGGGAGCACCCCAATGAGAAAAACTCGGTCTTACAAATCCCTTATCTGTCAAATCTTGCAATTGAGCTTTTAATTCTTTCAATTTAGTCAGAGTCATTCTGTACGACGTAATCAAAATTGGTGCAGTCCTAGCTAATAAATCAATAGCAAATTCAATCTCTCTAATCAGAGGTAACCTAGGCAATTCTTCCAGAAACACATCTGGTAATTCACAAACTACCAACACTGATTCAAGTTTTGACTCAGACATCTCAGTATTCAACACGTATGCAAGATAAGCTTTACACCCTTTTCTCATGTATTTCTAAGTAGACATGTGCGAAATCACCATAGGCAATTTATTTGATTCATCTGTTTCAACCCAAAGAATCTCACCATTTTCACATTTCAACTCAAGGGTTTTCTGTCTACAATTTAGGTTGGCATTTTCAACTCAAGGGTTTTCTGTCTACAATTTAGGTTGGCATCATGCAATGTCAACCAATCCATACCCAAAATAAAATGAAACTCATCAAATGGAAACAACATCAGATTAGCCGGAAAATAGTGACCTTAAATCATCAATGGGAAATTCTTGCAAACCTTATTAACTAACACATATTTGCCTAAATGGTTTGACACTTTAATCACAAATTCAGTAAGTTCAACAGAAAAACTCTTACTTGATACTAAATTCATAGAAACATAGGAATGAGTAGACCCGGGATCAATCAATGCAATAATATCATAAAGAGAAAATGTATCAGTAATCACATCAGATGACGCATCCTCACGAGCACATTTGGCATAAGCTCTAGCAAGTGCTCTAGCTTCTGGCCTCACAGCTGAATCTTTCACTACATTTTTACTGCTAGCTCCACTTCTGGCATTTCTCAGTGGTCTATCTCTACTGGCAGTATTACCTGGTCTAACACTTTGAAAATTTTCTTCCTCAGCCCTCTCAGGACAATCTTTAATATAATTCTTTTGAGAACCACATTTAAAACAAGCACGACTAACCATATAACACTAGTAGGGGTGCCGTCTGCCACAATGTTGACATTCACGTCTATTGGATTTAACATTACCCACACTTTCCATTGAAGTAGCTTGGGTTTTAGAACCCGAATATGATCTCCCACGGTCTCGGTGTGAATATCCAACTGAAACAGTCAATCGAGGATTCATCTCTTTGAACTTCTTTGATTGAGATTGGAATAACTTACTCATTGGCCTTTTTCTTCATCTCGGGCCTCAATTACAACTTTTTTCTTTTCTTTGTTCAGGTCTTCGACTTTACCAGCTCGATCAACCAGTACCACAAATTCTTTCAGCTCTAAGATTCCAACTAGCAATCAGATATCCTCATTCAACCCATCTTTAAATCTCTTACAGATAATAGCCTCGGTAGACACACATTCCTGGGCATATTTACTGAGTCTAACAAACTCTCTTTCATATTCTGCCACAGAAATTCGACCCTGCTTTAACTCAAGAAACTCTTTGCATTTTTTATCACTAAACCGTTGGCTTATGTACTTCTTTCTGAACTCCTCCTAGAAAAAACCCCATGTAACCCTTTCTTCCGTAACCATGGATACCAGTGTCTTCCACCAGTGATATGCCGAGTCGTTCAATAAAGATATAGCACACTTTAAACAGTCTTTGGCAGTACAAGAAAGTTCATCAAATATCTGAATAGAATTCTCAAGCCAAAACTCTGCTTTCTCAGGATCATCATCTATATTAGCCCTGAACTCTTCAGCCCCTTGCTTTCGGATCTTATCAACTGAAGGCTTAGTGAGTCTTACCATTTCTGTACCTTGAGGAACTATGGAAACTGGTTGGGGAATAGGAGGGGGTGGAGGAGGTTGGGTGCTTGGATTCGCTCGAATGAATTCTGTGTACCAATTATTCATCATATTGAGGAAGGCTTCCCAGGCGCCATCTCCCTAACTTGTATGGGAGCCAGCACGTTACTCTCTACGTCATCAGCTACAGCTCGATCGGGATCCAATTACTATATAAAAACACATTTTAAATTGTCACGAGTCATCACACTATCAGAGTATATTTATGGCATGCATAGCTAGACTCTCACACATGCTATGTTAGTCCGAGAACCGACTAAACCATGACTCTAATACCACTAAATGTAGCACCCCTTACCTGTGTCAGACACTAGGACAGGGTACGAGGCATTACCAGACTTGAACATAACGAATCATACAAAACCGAGTCACAAAATTTAATCGAAATTAAAAAATTTCATATTTCATCATAAAGTCCCTATTATGGGCTTACGAGACCCAATACATACTTTGAAAGTGGTTCGGGACCGAACCGAGAACTTTTGAAAACTTTGAACAATTTCTAGAAAAACAGGGGCAGACGCCCTGAGCACATGGCCATGTGGCCAGTCGTGTGGATGAAAGTTAGGCTATTTACGAATCCTTTTTCCATCCAAATATTTATGCACTTATACCAAATTTATCAACACACAACATGGCATTATCATAAACGTACAACTTAACCAATAATAGCCAACATCAATGGCCTTATACAAAATGAACTATCAAATAACATAGGCCAACATTTTACGCCAAATCAATTATGACACATAAAAAAAATCAAGTCCTCTATACATGCCATAATTCATAATATTGCTTTCAAAATACCAAAAGAGTGCTGATAGTGTGGATGGATCTCTGACGATCTCCGTACCCTGAGCTAGCTTGGTGACACTATAAGACAAGGGAAAGAAAATGGAGTAAGCATGTTGCTTCGTAAGTTGGTATGTAAATAATAAACAATTTATTAACATGCTTTTATCACCCTCATAATGTGTTCTCAGGATAATACAATCATATTTGCACATAGTTTCACTATTCACAAATGTTCGTATCAAGCTGTCTATGCAAGTCATAGTCAATAAATTATTTATATCATGAGCCACAAAACTCCAAATTAAGATCTGCTAAATTTCTAATTTCATTTCTATGAAATTAGACTCACATATCTTCTTACCATAAAATTTTCAGAATTTATGGTTTAGCCAATAAGTACAGTTTATTCTTTAAAGACATCCCTATTCTGCTGTTTGACAGTTTCGACCCTTATTCACTAAAAATTAATTATCTCTTCGTACCGGATTCGGATAATGTTCCCATTTGTTTCTATTAAAAATGGACTCATTAATAATTCTAAACATATAAATTCTAACCAATAATTATTTTTATACAATTTTATTAAGTTTCCAAAGTCAAAATAGGGGATTCCAAAATCACTCTGACCCTATCTCATAAAAATAGAAATATCTCATAATATGAAATTCTCTTGCTTACACTGTTTCTTCTATGTAAAACTAGACTCAACAAGATTTAATTTCTTATCTTATTCAACCTCTAATTCAATTTTCACAATTTTTGGTGATTTTTAAAGTTATACAATGGCTTCTGTGCAAAACTATTTTATTACTAATTTAACTCTTTCATGTTTTCTTTGTATTAACTTTTATTTACACATACATAACACCAAGCATGTCCATAGCTAGGCATTCCAGTAGCTAGTCATTATCAAATATTTACAAGTCTTCATAGTCATACTTACTCCACATCAACCTTACCAAAATTTGATCACATATCGAGCATATTGCTCATGAATATATATATACACATGTACCTACACTCATTCATCACATAATCACAATCATTTACACTTTGTCATTCCCCGTTGAACACATCAGAATATTAACGGATACATCAGAATATCGCACATAGTGCCACACTTGTAGCCAAAGCTACTTCACATCACTTATCACACATAGGCTAGTTCTCAGACTATTCACATTCGCGGGTCTGCTCACACAAGCTGTCGGTCATTCTTAACTACTCATTGCTACTTACACAAGTTGTTAGGTATTCGTAACACATGATGGATTACCCAGTCACTGGTAGAACTTATAAGAGCAGCACCAGGATTCACTTAGTCAAAATTTCACATAGTTTTCACATAGGTTCCTAGTGACATGTCACTTGTATCCTATTCTATTCTTAAGGTTCAACCAGGAAATTTCTCACTTGTCGATATTTTGTCAAATAGATCAAATATTTAGCCAAATTTTAGAAAATATATCAAAACATAAAAGTGTAAGTAAAAACAATTCATTATTTACATACAAACTTACTTCGGTCCAAAATATCAAATGTTTGTGTCTTAGTCCACAACCATGCCTTTTCCCCGGTCAAGGTCAATTCCTCGTCTTTCTTAATCTATAATAACACATTAAACTCATTTAATACACACATTTTCAATTCAGCCCAAAAACACCTTATGACAAAAATTACATTTTTGCCCCCAGGCTCGAAAATGAATAGTACTCATTTTTCTCATTACTCAAGTGTAGCCGTTTCATATTCCCTCTTATAGCAGCCCACAATTTTCACTAAATCACATTTTTAATTTTTTACACATATTTTACAACTTTTACAAATAAGTCCTTTTATGCAATTTCACTAAAAATCACTTAGTAAAAGTTGTTTATTACAATTTAAACTTTCATATTCTACCATAAAACATCAAAACACATGCAAGTCATCCATGGGTAAATTTTTAAACACAAACCCTATCTCAAAATAATGGTACAAATAGCTAAACGGAGCTACGAGGACCTAAAAACTGTAAAAAAAAGAAAAATGGGGCTAAAACAGACTTATAATCGAGCTTGGAAGCTTAAAAACCCCTAGCTATGTCTTATTCATGTGAAATTCAGCCAAGGGGTTGAAGATGAGAAAAAAATGGCTTTTAATTTGGCATTTTATTTCTTTTAATCACTAAATTACTCAAATGCCCTTAACTTAAAAATATTCTATTTCACCTATTTCATGTCCATTTTTGTCCAAAAAATTAAGCAATGGTCTAATTACCTTTTAAGGACCTCCAATTTAAAATTTCATAGCAATTAGACACCTCTAGCTTTTAGAACTTAAGTTTTGCACTTTTTTTACAATTTAGTCCTTTCGACTAAATTGAGTGCCCAAACGTCAAAATTTTTGAATCAAATTTTCACGAAATTATTCTGTACATTTTTATATCATAAAAATATAAGAATATTAAATTTTTGCTCGTCGGATTAGTGGCCCCAAAACCAGTGTTACGACTAGGCCCAAAATCGGGCTGTTACATGTTCAATATGAACCAAGACATGTATTTATGAAGTACATTGAACTGGTGAGATACATGAAAAGTATGTTTTTTTTATGGATGATAAATCTAATTGAATCATGCTCAAGTACAATGGTTATCCATGTTAAATTCCTATGAATTATGTTCAAGTATGCTAACATGTGTTTGTGTTGGTGCTTACGCTTGTGCCAAGCTAACGGTTGGATTATACCATGTTAAATTTTAATGTTATGAAATGAAATGGTAAGCTATGTTTTATGTTATACGAACTTACTAAGCATTATATGCTTACATAGTTTTCTTTCCCATGTTTTGTAGATAATCGAAAGCTCGTTGGAGACCTATCACACTATCCCACGGATATATTGGTAGCTTTTGATGTTTTGGTCATGGTTATAATGGCATGTATAGGAGAACTTGTATTAATGATCTAGTTCTTATGTTTGGCATGTATATATGTGATATTATGGTTGATGAACTTTTGGCACTTTGGTGCTTTAATGGCTAATGTTGAAATGGTCAAGTGATAGTATATTTGAATGAACAATTAGGTATGTGTAAGTGTGATTTGGCATGTGGTTATTGTGGTATGATGTGGTATGGAGATAGGTAGTTATGTATGGTTGATTCATTAATAAGTCTGTTTATGATTAGGTTGACTTGATGATTTGTGATTGAGGTGTCTTTTGGCATATTGGTTGTATGGATAGATACCATATTCATTTAGTCCTATTATGCATGTTTTAGGTATGTTTTGAAGCTTGTTTGTATGTGCTAATGGCTTGTAAATGTGAGTTTGATTTGGGTGAAAGAAATGGCTTGAAAATGACCTATTTCTTGTCCACACGGCTTAAGACACGGGCACGTATCTCAGCCGTGTGCCCCTTGTAGGTTTCAAAGTGTTGCAAGTCAGATAGTTACATGGCCTGGCACATAGGCGTGTGAGACCATTTCGAGAGTTGCACGGCTTGGCACACGGGCGTGTGGCTTGGTTGTGTGACCCAATTCAGAGAGTTACACGGGCACGGACACGGCCATGTGTCCCTACATCAAATGTCCACACGGCCTGAGACACAGGCGTGTGTCTTAGCTGTGTGAGTCACACAGCCTAGCCAAATGACCGTGTGTCCCCTACAATGTGAAACTTTCTATCTTTTTCCATGAAGTTCTAAATGTTTCTGATTTAACACCGAATTATTTCTAATGTGTGTCTAAGGCCTCAAGGGCTCGAATAAGGGATGATATGCATGAGTTTGGATGAATTATGCTGTGATTTATGAAATTTATGAAATTAAATGTTTTAAGTTAAAATTTTATGGTTATGCTCTGTAACCCTATTTCGGTGATATATACGAGTTAGGGGTGTAACAACCTGTTTTTCAGTGGTGTCAAAAATAGTGGTTTTGGGGCAACAAATCCTATGAGTAAGTTTCTAAAAATTATTATTTAATATTTACGAGTCAAATATAGTTTTAAAAATTTTTTTTAATGTGGTAATTTATGTAATATGAATGATTAATTAGGTTTAAGTGGTAAGATCCTAAAGTCAAGTGGTTTTAGAAAATGACGCATCGGGACCTCATTTCTATAAATCGAGCCATAAATATTGTTATAAATATTTATAGGGTGTTATTAAGGTTGTATTAAAGTTTGATTAAGAAATTTCATTGTTTAGATAGTTAATTAATTTAGAAGGACCAGATTGTAAGAGTTGCAAAAGTAAGTTTTTAATAGTAATAGGTATTTAATAGTTAAGGAAATAAAATTTATGGATTTAATTGGTAAATATACCATGTGCTTATATATAGTGGACGGTTATGGGTGTTGAATGTGTAAATTGAATGTATAATTAATGGCAAATTGGTAGTTAACTAATTAATGTGAAAATTCAATAAAATAATTAAGGCGATCATCCTTCTCTTTGATGTTTTGTCGAATTTGAGAATGAAAGAAGCCATGGAAGGGGGTTTGAGCATTCGGTCTTCTTTTAGAGCAAGCATGGTATTCTTTTTGAGTTTATTTCTAGTAAATTTTATGTTTTTGAAATCGTTGCAACTTGGTCTTCTTTTGGAGCATGCATGGTATTCTTTTTGAGTTTATTTCTAGTAAATTTTATGTTTTTGAAATCGTTGCAACTTGGTCCAGCTAGCACGTACCTTCGATTTTGAAATTGTTAAAGATTTTCAAAGTTTCCATTCATGGATCTTGTGATTTTAGATGTTCAATGACGAATTTGAAGTATTAGTTGTTATTTATAAGTATTTTGTTAAATTATTTTTGATGAATCTAACGATTAAGGATTAAATTGTTGAAATAGTATAAATAAAAGGACTTGATTTGAAATTATTGCAAATATGGGTTGTATTGGAAGCTATGAACAATCGGTTGACATGAATTTTCAATAAATTTGGTTTATTTGCATGATTAGGACATAGGGACTAAATTGAATAAAAGTAAAATATTCAGTGGTAATCTTGTAAAAATGTCAAAAGGACTAAATTCCATAAAATAAGCTTCTTTTACTGTCTAAATTAATAAATTGAATGAAATTATTAATCTAGATCAAGATTGAGTGGAAAATCGAGGAGAATGGAAAATTACCAAAAAGCCCTTGTATTTTTACATTTCTGCAATTTAGCCAGGTAAGCTCGTAAGTTGATCAAATCAATTAATTATGGTTTTGATTGTTTAATATCTAATTGTTTATATATGAATTCAGTTGATTGCCTTGAAGGAAAATGATTAAGACCATAATTGAACAATACTATGGCACTATATTGGAGAATAAATAAGACAATAGTTGAAAGACACTATGACACCATACTAGAAATGAGTAAGACCATGACTAGAAGAAGTTATGGCACCACGATTCTAATGAGTAAGACCATGACTAAAAGGTGTTATGGCATAACGATTCTATCGAGTAAGACCATGACTGAAAGACATTATGGCATCACGATTCTATCGAGTAAGACCATGACTGAAAGATGTTATGGCATCACAATTCTAACGAGTAAGACCATGAGTGAAAGACGTTATGGCATCACAATTCTATCGAGTAAGACCACGATTGAAAAACGTTATGGCATGGCGATTCTATCGAGCAAGACCATAGCTGAAACACGCTATGGTATCAGGAATCAAACGAATAAGACTATGGTTGAAAGACAGTATAGAAACACAACGAGAAATCATTAAGACCATTGTTGAAAGACATTATGGCATTAAGACGATAATAAATAAGACCATGGCTGAAAGACACCACGGCACACTCCGATCATTTGATATTCAGGTAACACGTTTCAAGTGAGGTATGTATCGTAAGTATGAATACGAGTTGAATGTTTGATTAGTATAGTCTGATAATTTATGTTAATTTCTTGGTGTAATTATATATTCTTAGCATGTCTACACATACATTAAATCGTGATGTTGTAATGTGTTTAATGAATTAAGTGGTTACTAGAGCGTTTACCTAATATTCGACGTTATTTCATTTGATTCAACGGGCATGGAAAGGGAAGGAACGGTAAGTATTCAAATGACTTATATTATGAAAACTATGAAAAAGATTGAAAAGGAAATATTAAATGAAAGTATGACTATGTTCTTGGAATTAATGATTTCAAGTGAGGTTATACATGTTTAATGCCTTATCTTATGTTATTCAAGTGAATTATTAATTGATGCATTAACATGTGTTGTTGATGATGCTTAGGCTTGTACCGAGCTGTTAGTTGGATTGTATTATGTTGGTTTTAAATAAATGCATTGAAATGGTAAGTGACCAAATAGAAAGATACTTATGTGCATGAAAGACTGGTAAGAATCAAAGTATGTAATTTCTCATAAAATGGTTTATTGTGTATTTGATTCTAAAAGAGTTATACTTAAATGCCCTAGCTTGTGGCTATGGTTACTGTTATGTTTATTTCTTATATGTTATGCAAATGAAATGGTTGAGAATAGGTAATCAAATGATAAGTTCATAGTTGAGATATAATGTGATGAAAGGAAATGATTGTTGAGTTAGAGGACTTACTTGTAAGGAAGAAATTTACTTATGTTATATGTGAGTTTACTTATGTCGAGTAAATACACTAGTTTATGAGTTAATAATGTAATTAAGTTTATGCTAAGTAAATGGAATGGTAAGTAAGTAGATGAAATGATTCATCGTTTTAAGGAAATGTTGATAATTATGTAAGTTAGCCTATGAGACCTTATTTGGTTATGAACGAAAGGTATATGTAATGTTTATAACTATACTCAATTGTGAGCTGAATGGTGTTCAATTGGTGTATACTAAGTTTAAAGTATTGGTGTTGAATCATGTTTAATTTATGTATGATAGTATTGAAGTGATAAGTTATGTTTCAAGTTTATGCAAACTTACTAAGCATTCATTGCTTACGTAGTCATCTTCCTCTTACTTTACAGATTATCAGAAGCTCGATCAGTTTGGAAACTAGTCGGAGATCTATTACACTGTGCGACGATTCTATTAGTAGATTCTGATGTCTTGTTTAAGGTTATAATGGCATGTATAGATGGATTTCTGTATAAATGATATATTTATTGTTTTGGTATGTATAAGTGCCAATACAGTTGATACCTGTGGTATCTTGATGGTTGGTGTTAATATGATTAACTTGATGTATGGTTTTATGACCAAAGAGGTAAGTTTGGCATGTTTTTCAATATGGTTAGTTAATGTATGCTTGAATATGGAATTTAGTATGTGTGTTTGTATAAAAAATGACCAATTAGGTATATGTTGGTGTAGTTCAATGTGGTCAATTATGGTATAACTTGGTATTGAGTTAAGCTAAATATATATGGATGAGTTATGGTCAAATATGTATAAGTTTAGGTATATGTGTGTTTTAGATGCATGAGAACAATAGTTCAAATGGTAAGTTATATTGACATTGTATAAGTTATGGATGGTATGTTTTAAAATGGTAGCAAGGTGACCAATTATGCATATGTGTAGTTAAGTTGAATGCTTGCTTTTGAGGTGCCATATATGGAATATTGGTTGAATGAAATTTGGTCATTTGAATTGGTAATATTATGTATTTCGAAGGTTACACGGCCTGGCAGACGGACGTGTGGCTTCATTGTGTGGTCCAAGTTAAGGAGTTACACGGGTACAAAAATGGGCTTGGACAAGGCCATGTGTCCCTATTTCGAATGTTACACAAGCGTGTGTCTCAGTTGTGTGAGTCACACGGCTGTGTGGCCCCTGTAGTGTGAATTTTTCCAACTTTTTCCTTAAGGTTTCATATGTTCCTGCTTTAGTCCCGAATCATTTCTAAAGTGTTTCTAAGGCCTCGAGGGCTCAAATAAGGGACGATATGCATGTGTTTGAAAAAATTATGCTATGGTCTATCTCATGTTTGGAAATAAATGTTTTAAGTTACGATTTTAATGTAATGCTCTGTAACCTTATTTCGACGATAGATACGGGTTAAGGGTATTACATTTTTACGGTATTAGAGAACGGTTTAGTCAGTTCTCAGACTGAGCATAGCATGTTTGAAGTGTAGAGATACATGCCATTATAGAACATATGATAGTGTGATATCTCCTGACTCTGATGAGATTTGTTTCATTTTTAGACAGAGATATTTTCCAACCGATCTAATTCTGGTAATGGTGAAAGCGATATTCAAGTGTCTGAGTAAAAAGTTGCTAAGGATGAGTAGAACCTCATAAAGGTACGAGAAAAAGTTCATCCTGTTATGTTGATAATGAATGTTATGTTTTCTGTATTCTTGAGAATCAAATTTAGAGGGTTTACGATCTCTACCCCCTCACCCTCAAAGCCTTATACAACGAAATTCACAAGATTTTTATTGATTAATCCCATAAGTATGAAATCGAAGAGTTCAATGGATTAATAAATAATAATGCGGTCGAGCCGAGAGTGGGTTAGCAAGTAAAGAGAGTTCTAGAAGAGATATTAGATTTTTTAAAGATCATTTGAGATACGCAACGTCGCTATTAATGAAGAGGTTATTCACGGTAATAAACTTTTTTAGGTATGGTATCTAAAGAATGTATTAACCAAAATTTCTTCTGAATTAATTTTCTTAGTGGAACGGGATAATGTGGGGTCCTCGATGACTTTAGTAGTTAGCGGGATAGTGTTTGAATTGTAAATATATCTGAATGCAATTTTTCTGGCCGAGTATTTTACAACGATCTCCTCTGGACATTTTATATGTTCTTTTAACTTCAGAGACATGCAATTGTTCATTTTCAAATGTGATTCTTATCATATGAGAATGCTAGCTAACCATAATATTAGACGGAAGTATTGTTAGTTTGGTTGATTAATGATCGACATTGCTCTATTTTTCTTTATCATTCTATTCCATTTTGTTCGGTAGAAGAATCCATGGTAAGACTAATATGATATAATTTTCCTTCTTCTACTGTTGATGCTTACGTTGTCTTTGTCACAACTGATTCCAGTGCGTATGAGCGATATTCTTCTTCTGGATTTTCTCTGGGGTGTCATCGATCTCCTTATCATTCAATATGGGTTGTATTCTCGAAAATTCATTAGAGGTTAACATCTTGGACTTCTTTATCTTGGCTATCTTATTATTCTTAGTATTTAATCTACTAAACATGGTTCATCTGTAAAGGATATTCATGGGCCGAAAGTAATTACATCTATTACGAATATAATTCCTAATTGGATCATGTGAGCACGATGATATAGATATAATATTATAGAGGTTGTAATACTGCACTAGTTGTTATTGGGATTACATTCGATTTTCTTCTTTTGTTTGGAGTGCACTATTAATGGTTGTGGTAGTGTTCTATCTATACGGTTGTAATGTTGGTCATATTAATCATTTATTTTAGACAGAACAGATTAATCATTTGAAAAGTTAGTTGAGTAGTATGTATTTGAGCCCATCTATAAAATTGGGAATAAATTCCACAAAATCAGAAAGGCAATCAAAGTGAGAAATTCATATTGTAGAAGATATGATACAGGTATATATCAACCAAGTCAGTGATAATCGGGAAATATTATTATGGATTAAAATCATCTTCATAGTAACTGTTATCACACTGGTATTCAGATGATACTGTTTGAAGCTTTTCATGAAATAGAACGCTTGTCAGTTGGAAGTTACAGATATAGATATGTCGAAAGCATCAGTTAGAGTCTGTTGTGAAAATTACGAATTTTAGCTAAACGCTATGAATTGTCTAATGTGCCTAGAATCTAATAATTTGGGTTTTCTTTTCGGTTACGTTTCGACAAATGATTGTTGGAAATTTCTCAGTAGTTGTGTTACTAATGATAAAGTTATCACAAGAGAACATCATAGATATTTAGTTAAATCCAGGTATAGTACCAAGTTCTAATATGAGTTCTGAATCGATATTAGCTATGATTGATTTATTTATGGACTATGATTGAAAAGGTGAAAAGAAAGACTTGGCTTGATGATTATTATTAGGTGAGAAATTTCGAGGACAAAATTTTCATGAGGGGCGAGTTGTAACAGCTCGTTTTTCAGTAGTGTCGAAAATAGTGGTTTTGGGGCCACAAATTTGACAAGTAAGTTCGTAAATATTATTATTTAATATTTACAAGTCAAATATGGTTTTACAAAGGTTTTTAATATAGTAATTTATGTTATATAAAATATTAATTAGGTTCAAATGGTAAGACCTTAAAGTCAAGTGGTTTTAGAAAATTAGGTATTGGGACCTCATTTCTATAAATCGAGCCATAAATACTTTTATAAATATTTACGAGTGTTGCTTAGGTTGTATTAAAGTTTGATTAAGAAATTTCAATGTTTAGATAGTTAATTAATTTTAAAGGACCAAATTGTAAGAGTTGCAAAAGTAGGTTTTTATTTGTAATAGGTATTTAATAAATCAGGAAAAAAAATTTATGGAGTTAATTGGTAAATATACCTTGTGCTTATATATAGTGGACGGTTATGGGTGTTGAATGTGTAAATTGAATGTATAATTAATGGAAATTTGGTAATTAACTAATTAATGTGGAAATTAAATAAAAAAATTAAGGCAATCATCTTTCTCTTTGATGTTTAGCCGATTTTGAGAATGAAAGAAGCCATGGTAGGGGGTTTGAGCATTCGATCTTCTTTTGGAGCATGTGTGGTATGCTTTTTGGGATTATTTCTAGTAAATTTTATGTTTTTTAAATTATTGCAACTAGGTTTAGTTAGCCCGTACCTTCGATTTTGAAACTGTTAAAGATTTTAAATCTTGCCATTGAGGAATCTTTGTGATTTTAGATGTTAAATGGTGAAGTTGAAGTATTAGTTGTTATTTATAAGTATTTTGTTAAGTGATTTTTGATGAATTTAATAATTAGGGATTAAATTATTGAAATAGTAAAAATACAAGGACTTGATGCGAAATTGTTACAAATATGGGCTATATTGGAAGCTATGAACATTTGGCTGACATGAATTTTCAATAAATTTGGTTTATTAAAACTGTAAAAATGACTAAATTGTATAAAATAAATTGTTGTACTATCTAAATTAATAAATTGAATGAAATTTTAATTTAGATCAAGATTGAGTGGAAAATCAAGGAGAATGAAAAATTACAAAAAAGCCTTTGTACTTTGACATCTCTGCAATTTAGCCAGGTAAGCTCGTAACTTGATTAAATCAATTAATTGTGGTTTTGATTGTTTAATATCTAATTGTTTATATTTGAATTCAGTTTATTGGCTTGAAGGAAAATGATTAAGACTATAGTTGAAAAACACTATGACACCATACCAAAAACGAGAAAGACCATGACTGAAAGAAGTCATGGCATCACGATTCTAACGAGTAAGACCATGATTGAAAGATGTTATGGCATCACAATTCTATCGAGTAAAACCATGACTGAAAGACATTATGGCATCACGATTCTATTGAGTAAGACCATGACTGAAAGACGTTATGCCATCACGATTTTAACAAGTAACACCATGAATGAAAGATGTTACGGCATCATAATTCTATCGAGTAAGACCATGATTGAAAGACGTTACGGCATCATGATTCTATCGAGTAAGACCATAGCTGAAAGACGTTATGGCATCAAGAATCAAAAAAATAAGACCATGGTTGGAAGACACTATGGCATCAAGACGAGAATAAATAAGACAATGTTTGAAAGATATAATGGCACACACATATCATTTGATATTTAGGTAACACATTTCAAGTAAGGTATGTATCCTAAGTATAAATACGAGTTGAATGTTTGACTAGTATAGTCTGATAATGTATGTTAATGCTTTGGTGTAATTATATATTCTTATTATGTCTATAAATACATGAAATCGTGATGTTGTAGTGTGTTTAAAGAATTAAATAGTTACTTGAGTGTTTGTCTAATATTCGATGTTATTTCATTTGATTCAACGAGCAATAAAAGAGAAGGAACAATAAGTATTCAAATGACTTATATTATTAAAACTACGAAAAAGAATGAAAAGGAAATGTTAAATGAAAGTATGACTATGTTCATGAAATTGGAGATTTCAAGTGAGGTTATTCATGTTTAAAGACTTGATGCATTAACATGTGTTGTTGATGATGGTTAGGCTTGTGCTAGCCATTAGTTGGATTGTATTATATTGGTTTTAAATAAAGTATTGAAATGGTAAGTGACCAAATGGAAAGATGCTTATGTGCATGAATAAGTGGTAAGAATCAAAGTATGTAATTTCTCCTGAAATGGTTTATTATGTATTTGATTCTAAAAGAGTTATACTTAAATGCCCTAGCATGTGACTATGGTTATTGTTATTTTTATTGCTTATATGTTATGCAAATGAAATGGGTGAGAATAGGTAATCAAATGATAAGTTCATAGTTGGGATATAATGTGATGAAAAGAAATGATTGTTGAGCTAGAGGACTTACTTGTAAGGAATAAATTTACTTATGCTATATGTGAGTTTACTTATGTCATGAGTAAATACACTAGTTCATGAGTTAATAATCTAATTAAGTTTATGCTAAGTAAATAGAATGGTAAGTAAGTAGATGAAATGATTCATCATTTTAAGAAAATGTTGATAATTATGTAAGTTAGTCTATGACACCTTATTTGGTTATGAACGAAAGGTATATGTAATGTTTATAAATATACTCAATTGTGAGTTGAATGGTGTTCAATAGGTTTATACTAAGTTTAAATTATTGGTGTTGAATCATGTTTAATCTACGTATGATAGTATTGAAGTGATAAGTTATGTTTCAAGTTTATATGAACTTACTAAGCATTCATTGCTTACGTAGTCATCTTCCTCTTACTTTACAGATTATTGGAAGCTTGACCGGTTTGGAAACTAGTCAGAGATCTATTACACTATCCAACGATTATATTGGTAGATTCTGATGTCTTCTTCAAGGTTATAATGGCATGTATAGGTGGATTTGCGTATAAATGATCTATTTATTGTTTTGGTATGTATAAGTGTCAATAAGGTTAATGTACCTATGGTATCTTGATGGTTGGTGTTAATATGATTAACTTGATGCATGGTTTTATGACCAAAGAGGTAAGTTTGGCATGTTTTCCAATATGGTTAATTAATGTATGCTTGAATATGGAATTTAGTTAAGGGTGCTTGTATAAAAAATGACCAATTAGGTATATGTTGGTGTAGTTCAATGTGCTCAATTATGGTATAACTTGGTACGAAATTAAGCTAAATATATATGGATGAGTTATCGTCAAATATGTATGAGTTTAGGTATATGTGTGTTCTAGCTGCATGAGAACAATAGTTCAAATGGTAAGTTAGATTGACATGGTATAAGTTATGGATGCTATGTTTTAAAATTGTAGCAAGGTGACCAATTATGCATATGTGTAGTTAAGTTGAATGCCTGCTTTTGAGGTGCCATATATGGCATATTTGTTAAATGAAATTTAGTCATTTGAATTTGTCATATTATGTATGTTTTGGTGTGTTTTGATACCTTAGTCATATGTGCAAATGTCTTGTAAGGGTGTGCTTGAATTGGGCGAAAGAAATGCTTCGAATTTAGCCTATTTCTAGTCCACTTGGCCTACAACACGGCCGTGAGTCTTAGCCGTGTGTGACACACTGCCATGCGACACGGGCGTGAGTCTTTACCATGTGTGACATACGGCTATGCGACACTACTGTGGCTCCCCTGTAGGTATTAACAATTACATTTTAAAGGTTAGATGGCCTGGCACACGAGCGTATGGCTTGCCGTGCGGTCCAAGTGAAAGAGTTACAAGGGCAGGGGCAACGATTAGGACACGGCCGTGTGACCCCTTTAGTTTCAATTTTTCCAACCTTTTCCTTAAGGTTTCATATGTTCCCAATTTAGTCTCGAATCATTTCTACAGTGTTTCTAAGGCCTCAAGGGCTCAAATAGGGGCCGATATGCATGTATTTGAATGAATTATGCTATGATTTATCTAATGTTTGGAAATGAATGTTTTAAGTTACAATTTTACTGTAATGCTCTGTAACCCTAGTCTAGCGACAGATACGGGTTGAGGGTGTTACATTTAGTGGTATCAGAGATACGGTTTAGTCGGTTCTCGAACTGAATGTAGCGTGTATGGGTCTAGAAATACATGCCATTATATAACCTGTGGTAGTGTGATAACTCCTGACATGTTTCGAAATATGTTTTCATATAGAAATGACATCAAACCTAGCCGACTCTGATAAGTTGAAAGTAATGCGCAAGCCTCTATTCACAAAGCAGTGTTGAGTGGCACTAGGCTGATATCTGAGGGCAGAGAAGGAGAGGCTAAGGAAGCCTTCTTCCATATGATGAATGAATGGTTTACCTAGTTTGTACGAATGAACCCGATGGCTCAACAACCTCCACTCCCACCCGTTCCCCAACTGGTTCCCATATTTCCTCAGGGTTCGGAACTAATGCGAGTTAGTAAGCCACATGTTGATAAAATTAATAAATATGGGGTTGAAAAATTTATAGCTACAATTGTAGATGATCCGGAGAAAGTCGAGTTCTGGTTAGGAAACACGATCAAAGTTTTTGATGAATTGTCTTGTACACCGGTAGAGTGCGTAAAATGTGTTGTATCTTTGTTGAAAGACTCAACTTATCAGTGGTGGAACACTTTAGATTCAGTGGTGCCGAGAGAGCGTATAGATTCGGAATTCTTTCAAACTTAGTTCTGAAAGAAGTATATAAGTCAAAGATTCCTATACCAGGAACATAAAAATTTTCTCGGGCTCAAGCAAGGTTGAATAACAGTGTCTGAGTATGAAAGGCAATTTGTTAGACTGGGCAAGTATGCCTGAGAGTGTATATCAATTGAAGTTGTCATGTGTAAACAGTTTGAAGATAGGTTAAATGAAGAAATAAAGCTATTAGTTGGGAAACTTGAATTGAATGAATTTATCATTTTAGTTGACCGAGCGCATAAAGCCGAAGAGTTTAGCAAAGAAAAGAGAAAAGCTGATTATGAAGCTAGAGATTCGAGAAAGAGATCAACTGGAAAGTCATACCAGTCACCATAAAAATCATTTGATAACTTTAGTGGAATATTCCAGTAGAGATAGAGGTAAACATCATGCGAGTCCAAAACCTCAGGCTACGTCTATAGCGAGTGTGGGTAGTGTCAGGGCAATTGGCCTAATTGCCAACAATGTAATAGACGACACTTCGGTAAGTGCAGATTGACAAACGAGTCATGTTTTAGATGTGGTTCATTCGAGCATTATCTCAGAGATAGCCCAGAGAGGTTAGAGAAAAAAGGCTCAAAATGTTCGATCGAGCAACATTATCGCAAGAGGTAGACCACCTGGAAACCTTGAAAATGCGAGCAATAGTTGTACTGGAACAAAAGACTCTACTGTGAGATGCGAGGCACGAGCACCGGCTAGAGCTTATGCAATCCATGCACGAGAGGAAGCTTTAATGCTAGATATTATTATCGATACATTTTCTTTATTTGATACAGATGTAGCTGCTTTGATTGATCCGGGATCAACATATTCGTATGCATGCAATGATCTACTATCAAGTAAGAATTTGCCTGTTGAGTCCACTAAATTTGTGGTTCAAATAACGAATCCCCTGGGTCTGTATGTGCTAGTTGATAAGGTTTGTAAAAACTGTACTTTGATGATTCAAGGTTGTAACTTTCTGGCCAATTTGATATTGTTTCCTTTTGATGATTTTGACGTGATTTTGGATATGGATTGGTTGACTCTACATGATGTTGTTGTGAACTGTAGATGAAAGCTTATTATGTTAAACTTTTAGAAAGGTGAAAAGCATCAAGTTGAATCAAATAGACTGGATAGTATGTCTAATCTTATTTCGGCTATGTCAGCACAAAGATATGTTAGAAAAGGCTGTGATGTGTATCTTGCATATATATTTGATTCTAGAGTTTCTGAGTTGAATCTAGAATTGGTTCCAGTGGTATATGAGTATCCAGAAGTATTTCCAGAGGAGTTACTTGGGATACCACTGATCAAACAGGTTGAGTTCGCTATTGAGTTAGTACCGGGAACATCTCCGATATCGATAGCTCCTTATAGAATGACACCTATAGAGTTGAAAGAACTGAAAGCGTAGTTGCAGGAGTTGATAGATAGGAGTTTTGCTAGACCTAGTTTTTATCCTTGGGGTGCACTAGTTCTATTCATTAATAAAAATGATGGATCTATAAGATTATGTATTGACTATCGACAGCTCAATAAAGTTAAGATCAAGAACAAGTATCCATTGTCGTGTCTTGACGATCTATTTGATCAATTGAAAGGCGCAACAGTATTTTCAAAGATTGATCTTCGTTCTGGTTACTATCAGTTGTGAGTTAAAGATTCAAATGTCCCGAAAAATGCGCTTAGGACCAGGTATGGACATTATGAATTCCTTGTGATGTCGGTTGGTTTTACTAATTCGTATGTAGTATTTATATATTTAATGAAGAAAATTTTTAGACCGTATTTAGACAGATTCGTCGTGGTATTCATTGATGATATCTTGATTTATTCACAAGATGAGACAGAGCATGCTGAGCATTTGAGAATTGTCTTGCAAACTTTGCGTGAAAAACAATTATTCGCTAAGTTTAGCAAATTTGAATCTGGCTTCGAAAAGTCAAATTTCTAGGACATGTGTATCGGCCGAGGGCATCAGAGTTGATCCAAGAATAATTTCAACTATTGTTGATTGGAAGCCTTCGAGAAATGTATCGGAGGTTTGAATTTTTCTAGGATTGGTTGGATATCATAGAAGGTTCGTTAAGGAATTTTCGATGATTGTTACACCAATAACGAGATTCTTACAGAAAGATGTTAAGTTCGAGTGGTCTGAGAAATGTTAGCAAAGCTTCAATCAGTTGAAAGCATTATTAACCCAAGCAGCGGTATTAGATAAGCCAGGGTTAGGTAAAGAATTCGTGATTTATAATGATGCATATTTAAATGGATTGGGTTGTGTTTTGATGCAATAAGGCAAAATAATAGCGTATGCTTCCAGACAGTTGAAATCGTATGAAAATAATTATCTGACACATGATTTAGTGCTTGCAGCGATTGTTTTTTCTTTGAAGATTTGGCGGCACCATTTATACGGCAAAAAATGTCATATCTTTATAGAACATAAAAGCTTAAAGTATTTATTATCGCAGAAAGATTTGAATTTGAGACAATGTAGATGGCTCGAGCTATTGAAAGACTACGATTTGATCATTGATTATCATTCAGGGTAAGGCAAATGTAGTTGCCTATGCTTTGAGTAGAAAGTCTCTGTTTGTTTTGACAGCATTGAATATGCGATTGACGTTGTCTGATGATGGTTCAATCTTAGTTGAATTAAAAGCTAGACCGATGTTTTTACAACAGATTTATGAAGCCCAGAAATGCGATAATGTGTTGTTAGTTAAATAGAAACAGATTGAGTCAACAACTGATTCAGATTTTCAAGTTGGCTCCGATGATTGTTTATATTTTAAAGGAAAATTTTGCATTCTGGGAAATTCAGATATCATTCAGAAGATTTTGAAAGAATCTCATAATAATAACTTGTCTATTTATCTTAGTAGCAATAAGATGTTTAGTGTGTCAGGAAGTTAAAGCTGAACATTAGATACCTTTTGGTTTGTTGCAGCTAGTGATGATTCTGGAGTGGAAATGGGAGCACGTCACAATGGATTTTGTATCGAGATTTCCCTCGTCTCTGAGAAAGAAATATGCAGTTTGGGTAATCATTGATCATTTGACGAAGTCTGCACCTTTATTCCAGTGCGTACGGATTACTCTCTTGAGAGATTAGCCGAGTTATATGTTACAGAGATTGTTAGATTGCATGGGTGCCAATTTCTATTAGTTCATATAGAGATCCGCGATTTATGTCTCACTTCTGGAGCAAGTTGCATGAAGGTCTAAGTACCCGTTTACATTTTAGTACCGCGTTTCATCCTCAAACCGATGGTCAATTTGAGCGAGTGATTTAGATACTCTAAGACATGCTTCAATGTTGTGTTTTAGAGTTCGAAGTCAACTGGGAGAAATTTCTACTGTTATTTGAATTCGTGAACAATAGTTACCAATCGAGTATGAAAATGGCACTGTATGAAGCATTATATCATCGAAAGTGCCAAACTCTATTGTATTGGCCTAAGTTCAGTGAGAAAAAGCTTCACAGGTTTGATTTAGTACAAGAAACTAAAGAAAAGGTAATAGTGATTCGAAATAGTTTGAAAGCAGCTTCAGATTGACAGAAATCATACGTGGATTTAAAAAGAAAAGACAATGAAATTCAAGTCGGCGATAAAGTGTTCTTGAAAGTCTTGCCCTGGAAGAGAGTCCTACGATTTGGTGTTAAAGGAAAGCTTAGTCCACATTTTATTGGGCCGTATGAGATCACTAAAAGAATTGAGCTAGTAACTTACCGATTAGCTTTGCCGTTAGAGTTAGAAAATATCCATAATGTGTTTCACGTATCTTTGTCATGATGGTACCGATTAGATCCTTCACATGTTATCTCACCTTTTGATGTCGAGATTTAGCATGATATGTTGTATCGCGAAGAATCGTTAGAATTTTAGCTAGAGAGGTTAAAGAATTCAGAAATAAAAGCATAACTTTAGTGAAAGTCCTTTGGAAATGACACAGTTTAGAGGAAGCACTTGGGAACCGGAAGAAGCTATGAAAGTGCAATACGCAAAACTCTTTTATGGTAAGATTTTTAGGGACGAAAATTCCTTTAGAGGGAGAGTTGAAAGAAACCATTTTCAATGAAATCAAAATAGTGGTTTTGGGACCATAAATTTGATGTAAGAATATTTATTTTATTATTATTTTAATGTCTACAGAATATTAGCAAGGTCGTATAAAAATTTTATTAAGAAATTTTATCATTTGCATGTTTAATTTGGTGGAAAGGACTAAATTGTAAAACATGAAAAATTAGAATTCTATAAGTTAAAGGTACTAAATAGCTATGAAATTAAATGGTTAAAGGATTTATGTGGTAATTAGACCATTTTTAATTTGAGTGGACATTTATGGGCTTTAATTAAGTGAATTTGATGTTAAAAATAAAAGGTTAAATAAGTAATTAAATAAATATGTCTTAATTAAAATAAGTAAAAGATTGTATCATCTTCAACCTTGATTTGTTTCACCGGTAATTAGGAGGGAAGCCATTTTTAGGGTTATTCCATTCGGCCATAGTCTACCCTTGCATGTAAGTGTAATTTTGTCCTGTTTTTAATTATTTCTATGTTTTTGAAGTCATTGTAGCTTAATCTAGCTAGCCCAAGGACTAATTTGCAAAACTGTTAAAAGGTTAGTGTTTTGCCATGAATGTGTGCATGAGACTTTTTATATTTGATGGAAGAAAATAAATCTTTGCTAATAAATAAACAACTTTTGCAAAGTGATTTTTGTTGAAAATGTCAATTAGGGATTTATTTGTAAAATGTCTAAAAATACATGGTGAAATTGTGAAAAATGATTTGTATGAGTTTCTATATATCTATATTGAATTCGGCTAGCTTGGGTTAGGGATGAAATTGCATGAATTTCAATTTATGAGCTTGAGGACTAAATTGTAAAGAAATTAAAACAATAGGGGAAAAAGCATAATTTTGCAAAAATATGAGTGTTTGATTGAATTGAATAGAATGGATATTAAATAGATTGAATTTATTTATTTAGATCAAGATAGACCTTGTACGAATTTTGATCGGGGTAAAGATAAAGCTTCGAATTAGTCGATTGTCGAGGTAAGTTCGTGTAATTGTGTAATATTTTAATGCTATCTTTTGAGCTATATGTAAATTGTGGATTGACATGTAAATAATTAATGTAAATCCAACGATGTTACAATGACTATCGAGCCCCGTTTGAACCTTAGGAATTTGTAAGATACAAATGACATGTCATTAGGGTTTCCATGTTTCGGGTGCTGGTCTTGAATGTCCTACCGATGATTGAGGTTCAGCATTTGTTTAGCACACTTCGTGTAAGCTATCCCGTGTATCCAATAATATTCTAAACGGTTCAACGGGCATGAATTTGAAAGGAAATTGTAAGTGTTTAATATGAACCAAGACATGTATTTATAAAGCACATTGAAATGGTGAGATACATGAAAAGTATGTTATGTTGTGATAGATGATAAATCCAATTTAATCATGCTCAAGTATAATGGTTATCCGTGTTAAATTCATATGAATTATGTTAAAGTATGCTAACATGTGTTTGTATTGGTGCTTAGGCTTGTGCCAAGCTAATAGTTGGATTATACCATGTTAAATTTTAATGTTATGAAATGAAATGGTAAGTTATGTTTTATGTTATACGAACTTACTAACCATTATATGCTTACATATTTTTCTTTCCCATGTTTTGTAGATAATTGGAAGCTCGTCGGAGACCTATCACACTATGCCATGGATATCTCGGTAGCTTTTGATGTTTTGGTCATGGGTATAATGGCATGTATAGGAGGACTTGTATTAATGATCTAGTTGTTATGTTTGGCATGTATATATATGATATTATAGTTGATGAACTTTTGACATTTTTGTGCTTTGATGACTAATGTTGAAATGGTCAAGTGATGGTATATTTTGAATAAACAATTTGCTATGTTTAAGTGTGGTTTGGAATGTGGTTATTGTGGTATGAATTGGTATAGAAATAGGTAGTTATGTACGGTTGATTCATGAATAAGTATGTTTATGTTTAGGTTGATTTGATGATTTGTGATTGAGGTGCCTTTTGGCATATTGGTTGTATGGATAGATAGCATATTAAATTTGTCCTATTATACATGTTTTGAAGCTTGTTTGTATGTGCTAAAGGCTTGTAGGTGTGAGCTTGATTTGGCTGAAAGAAATGGCTTGAAAATGACCTATTTCTTATCCACACGGCCTAAGACATGGGCATGTGTCTCAGCCATGCATGACACATGGCCATGCAACATGGCCGTGTGTCCCCTATAGGTTTCAAAGGGTTGCAAGTCAAGCAATTACACGGCCTAGCACACGGGCGTGTGAGGCCATTTCGAGAGTTACACGGGCGTGTGCCTTTGCCGTGTGACCCAAGTCAGAGAGTTCCACAGGCATGGACACTTTCTGGGACACGACTGTGTGTCCCTACTTAGAATGTCCACACGGTCTGAGACATGGGTATGTGACCCCTGCAGTGTGAAATTTTCTATCGTTTTCCATGAAGTTTTAAATTTTTTCGATTTAGTTCCGAATTGTTTCTAAAGCCTCGAAGGTTTGAATAAGGGATGATATGCATGATTTTGGATGAATTATGCTATAATTTATGAAATGTTTGAAATTGAATGTTTTATGTTAAAATTTTATGGTAAAGCTTCGTAATCTTATTCTGTTGATGGATACGGGTTAGAGGTGTTACAGTTTTAATATGTAAATGAATTTCTACTTGTGTACTTATATTACGATGCTTTAATTATTATGTTTTGAGAATAATATTGTTGAATTGCACTTACATGCCCCTAATTGTACTCCACTACCTTATGTTCTATGTTTAGTAAGTTCTTGGAACTAGTAGTTAATGAATGGTAAGTGGTAAAATTTGCATGATTAGGTAGGTTTTGATGATTGAAATTGAGGTGCCTTGAATGGCGTATTGGTTAGTTGATTTAGGACTCTTGAACTGGTACTTATATGTATGTTTTGATAAGGACTTGTTGCCTTGAATATGTGTACAATTGGCCTAAAGGATCGTGCATGAGTTGATTTGGGAAATGGCTTGATTTTGTCAAATTCATGTCCAAATGGCCTGAGACACGGGCGTGTGACACAATCGTGTGTCCCCTGTAGGTTCTATGCACACAGGCGTGTGACTTGGCTGTGTAAGACACAGTCGTGTGTCCCCTGTAGATTCTATGCACACGGGCGTGTGACTTGGCTGTGTAACCATACTTATAGAGTTACATGGGTGAGGACACTGGCTGGGACAGAATCGTGTGTCCCTAATTTAATTGTTACACGACTTGACACACGGGTGTGTGTCTCAGCCATGTGAGGTGTGCAGCCTGGCAACATGGTTGTCTGACCCCTGCAGTCAAATTTTTATAGCTTTTTCTTGAACTTTTTGAAGGTTTCCAATTTAGTCGCAAATTGTTTCTAATGTATTTCTAGGCCTCAAGGGCTCAATTTAGGGACGATATGTATAAGAATGAATGTATTATGATATGTTTTCAATGATGTATGAAATGTGTGTTTCAATGTTTCGTTTTTACGATAATACTCTGTAACCCTAATTTAGCGATGAATACGGGTTAGGGGTGTTACAAAGTCTTTGGTTGATAGTTGGTTTGTTAATGTGATGTTATTTTTGTTTAAAGTCAAATGATTGTTACTTGTGGTTGTGGTTGAAGTTAGGTTTTGGTATGTGTTTTTAGTTTAAAGCTTGATATCCTAAGTAGCTAGACGTTAGTTCAATATTGGCAAACTTGGTATGAATAAAAGTCTTGAATGGTTGGTGTGTTGTTGATATGTTTGAAGATATAAATTGTGGTACCAATGAGGGTACATTTCTTATGCACTTAAGTTGGTTGTTTTGGTATGAATTAAGCATGTTTAATTGTGTTTTGAATCGGTTAAATGGATAGTGAAATGGTTGTTTAGTGCCCAAGTAATCACAATTTGGTAAACTTGAGTTTTGAGCTACATTTAGGTGTACACGGCCTCAGACACAGTCTGTCACATGGCCCTATGTCACATGCGGGCAGCATACACGATCGTGTGCCCTGAGCGTGTTGAACAATAGTATAGGTGTAAAGTCCATAGGGGCTAACACACAGCCTACGACACGACCGTGTGACCCAAGTTAGTGAGTTATATAAGCTGGGACACAGCCATGTGTCTCAAGTCAGTGAGTTACGCGGGCAATGACACCAGCTGAGAGATGGTCATGTGTCCCAACTTCAAAAGTCACATGGTCTGGTGCGTTCGACACGGCCGTGTGTTCCCTATGTCTAGGTATTTTTGAATTTGCCTTAAAGCTTTCAACATTGTTCCAAATTAGTCCCTATTTGTTCATATGCTATTTTTAGGTCTATATAGACTCAAATTAAGGCCTGTAAGAGTATTTATACTCTCATTTTGAGTGAATGATGCGATTGATTCCACAGTCTTGTGTAGTCATTGCTATTGTTGGCATAGGTGGGGCAGCTTTAGTATTGTTCCATGGTGGTGCAGAGGTAGGATTTGCTTCTTTTGTTTCCTCGTGATCAGTTTCTATGTTAACTGATTTAGTCCTTTTTGCTTCCTCCTCAGGCTAGCTAGCTCCTCTTTCAACCGCTTTCAAGAAACTAGAGATACCTGTATACAAAAGAATCAAAATTATTAAACAAATTAAATGAAATAACTAAGAAAAAATTAAAAAACGATAAAAATGAAATGGAAAGAAGTATTGAGATGCTAAAGTTAAACATCTTGGAAATTAATGGACTATTTGTCTCACTCCACATGAGCACCCTAGTAGTGATCCAAGTGTTGCCCGTTGACTTAGAATATGATCCCAGTCTTTTTATCTTTGACATCAACAACTACATGAGGATATACATGAGCTACTAAACAATGTTCATCAAAACTAAAAGGTCTATTTTGCTCCAGCAAAGTGTTGTTTTCTCCCAAATGGGAATACTTTAAATGTAGCGGTAAAGGCTTCAACTCTATTGTTGGGCGTTCCTCTATACAAGGTTTAGAAAGCTTGAAATAACGATCTAATAAATCTAAAGGTTCACACTTTTTCCCTGGTCTATCCACAATTTGCTTCACCTCCATGAATTCATTGAATTCTTCGAAAGTCTTCGTTATATTTAGCTCAAGTAAATCAGTATCACTATTGGAATTGTTGTGGCAACATCTTGCAAACTCTTCCTCCACTGTTGTTTCTATCATATTAATTGCTTGATATTCTTTATTCTCATCGAGACATTTCAGGGAATTGAATAAATTAAACGTAATCTACTGATCATTCATCCTTATGGCCAATTCACCTTTCTGAATATCAATTAAAGTCCTGCCAGTAGCAAAAAAAGGTCTTCCAAGAATAATTGGCATGACATGGTCAGCTTAACATTCTAAAATAAGAAAATCCATAAGAAAGATAAATTTACCTACCCTTACAAATACGTCTTCAATTTTACCTTCTGGATGGGCATAGGATCGATCGACTAGTTGTAATGTAACTTTAGTAGGTTTCACTTTCCCAATTCGTAGCTTCCTGAAAATAGCATAAGCATTAGATTTATACTTGCTTCTAAATCACATTATGCCTTACCTACATAAAAATTTCCAATTAAACATGGGATAATGAAACTCTTTAGGTTCTTCAACTTTGGAGGCAATTTGTTCATCAACATTGTTGTGCACCTTTCAGTGAGAGCAACAGTCTCAAATTCTCCTAATCTATGTGTAACAGCCTGTTTTCAGTGAAATCAGAATAGTTGTTTTGAAACTACAAATTTGATGTGAAAATATTATTTTTATTATTATTTTAATATTTATTATATGTTAGAAAGGTTGTATAAAAATTTTGTTAAGAAATTTTATCATTTGCATGCTTAATTTGGAAAACAAGACTAAATCGTAAAAAGTGCAAAAGTGGAGTTCTAGTAGCTAAAAGTATTAAAGGGCTATAAAACTTTAAAGTAAGAGTACTTAAATGGTAATTAGACCATTTATATGATAGTGGACATTTGTGAGATTGGTTTTGTTGAAATTATGGATGTTTTAAAAGGGTAAATAGGAAATTAAAGTAAAAACTAAGTAAAATTAAGATATCATCTTCTTCCATTTTGGTTTTCTTCAATCGAATCTTCAAGAGAAATTTTTCTAGGGTTCGTTCATTTTAAATTGTTTGCATGTAAGTATTTTTCATCTCGTTTGTAATGATTTCTATGTTTTTGAAGTCGTTGTAGCTTAATATAGCTAGCCTAAGGACCAATTTGCAAAATTGTTAAAAGGTTAAGGTTTTACCATGAATGTATTCATGTGGTTTTTGATGTTTGATGGTAGAGAATGAATCTTGGTTGTTAAATAAACAACTTTTGTAAAGTGATTTTTCTTGAAAATGTCATTTAGGGATTTAATTTAGAAATGTGAATATTCATGGTGAAAATTTTTAAAGAATGAATTATATGAATGGGTTAGGGATGAATTTGCATGAATTTCATTTATGAGCTTAAGGACTAAATTGTAAAGAAATCAAAACAATAGGGTAAAAGCATAATTTTGCAAAAGTATGATTTTTGGATTGAATAGAATTGAATCATTATTGAATGGATTAAATTTTATTATTTATATCAAGTTAAGCCTCGTATGAATTTAGATTGTAGGAAAGATAAAGTGTTAGACTAATCGGTCCTATTTCATTGTTTTGTAATCGAGGTAAGTTTCTACTTTTAAATAGCATTTTAATGTATTTGATTTAAATGCTATTATATTATTTTCCATATCATATCACAACAAAAAATCCAATGATGTTACGATGAATATCTAGTACCTTTTGAACCTTAGGAATATATAGGACACAAATGCCATGTCATTAGGGTTACCATGTTTCGGGTGCTAGTTCTGAATGTCCTACCGATGGTTGAGTTCCAGCATTTTTTGTGGATACTTATCAGCTTGTGTAAGTAGCATCATGTCGTTATGTCTTAATTGCCAGCTTGTGTGAACAAGCCCATTTATGGCTCGTATGAGCGTTTACGTAAAGAAAAAAGAATGGAATGGTTTCGACCATGTGTTAGCACAGTATGTGTGAGCTTCCTGTGTATCCAATATTATTCTAAGTGGTTCAACAGACATAAAAAGGGATGAAGCGGTAAGGGTTCTAGTTGATTTCATTATCAAATTTTGGAAAGGTATGAAGTATTTGATGATTAAGTTTGTATAGCCATGATATGAAAAGTGTGAGTTCATATGTATTATGTTCATGAAAATTTCCTTACCAAGTGAGGATATTGTTAAGTTATATGTTTAATCACTAACTTGTATTGTTGATGATGCTTAGGCTTGTGCCAAGCTATTGGTTGGATTGATTAATATTTATTTTTAAGCTTATGCATTGAAATTGTAAGCATTGTTCATGATTTATGAACATACTAAATATGCTTATGTTGTGTTTCTTTACTATGTTTTATAGATTATCAGAAGCTCGACCGGTTTGGAAGCTCATCGGAGACCTATCACACTATCCAGTGACTATATCTATAGATTTTGATATTTTGAGTCATGGTTATAATGGCATGTATAGGTGAATTGTGTTTGATGAAATGGTCATTATGTTTGGCTTGTAAATGTGGTGTTTTGGTTGATGAACTTTTGGTATTTTAAATGCTTTGATGGTTGGTGTTGAAATGGTCAAGTGAAGTTATGTTTTGTATGGCTCTTTTCGCATGCCTGAATGTGATTTTGGTATATGGCTAATGTGGTAAGATTTGGTATGGAATTAGGTAACAAATGTTTGGTTGATGAATGGCTAAATTATGTTTATGTCGATTTGATGCTATGTGATTGAGGTGGCTTTTGGCATATTGGTGGTATAGATATATTCAATGTTGAATTAGCTTTATTATGCATGTTTTAGGTATAATTTGTAGCTTGAAATTATGTGCAAATGGCTTGTTGGTGTGAGCATGGTTTAGGTGAAAAAAATGGCTTGATACTGGCCTATTTCTTGTCCACACGGCCATGTGTGACACACAGCCATGCGACACAACCATGTGTCCCTTGTAGGTTTCAAAGGGTTGCAAGTTAGACAGTTACACAGCCTAGTACACGGCCTGGCACACAGGTGTGTGGCTTGTCCATGTGACCCAAGTCAGAGAGTTACACAGGCACAGGCACTGATGGGCGTCGAAACCACCAAAAAAATTCTTATAAAATAACTCTAAATAGTAGTAAAGAGTGGTAGTAGGGTCAAGTCCATAGAGATTGGATGCTATAATCAACTTTCGTGTTTAACTTGTGATCAAAATATTTGTCATGGCAAAAGTCGTGCCCACAACTCCAAATTGACCTGCTAAAAAATAAACAAATAAATCAAGGGAGTTTTGAAATGTTTAGAAACTAAACAATTGAAACAACATAAATAAATAATTCAATAAATTTGAAATTAAATTTGAAATTGCATTCCTATTTTGTAATCAAAGATAATAAGCCTTAGCCCTAGACTCGGTGGATTCCAAATTTCTGAATCGATCCCTGAAAATTAATTTTCTCCTGCAAACACTAAGCTGGTTATAGTAGTAAAGAATGTCCTAACCACCAATTCTTCCTCTCGTAACTGGTTTTGGTACGACCTACAACCAACCCTTACCGATTATCTAACCGAGATACACGTGTTCCCAATTCAAGATTTTGGCAGCCTTGCTTTCTGAAGAACCCAACTCGAATTAATGGCCTCAACCGCGTGGATCGTTTAAACACGATCACTTCTTCCTTGATTTGTTCTCAGAGATCCGAATATAGCACGACTGACTCGTTTCTCCAACTATCAACAAACATGAATCCAACCCAACGTGCACTTTTTGACTTGAAATCGAGTTAACTTTAAGGGATTAGTTGTCCACCCTAATACTTAGGAAAATTATGAATATCGATTGGAAGAATTTTTAGTATGGATACATATCTCACGATTCCCGACTGGAAAGAACACCGGCCTAAAGCTAAGATGGAATTTAGTGAAGGATGGATTTAATCATACTTTATAGGTTCTGAAAGATGATTTGGTGAGAATGGAATAAATTGGGAAGGGGAAAGGTACTTGGAAAGCAATTAGACCAATTTTGAAAGAACAAAGAAATGTAAATGGAAGCTACAGTAGGCTCACGCCTAAATTGAAAAAAAAAACAATTCTATTCAATTCCAAATTGAAATCAGAATGTAAAATTGAATGTGTCCTTCCTAAGTACATTAAGGCCCTATTTATATACATGGAATTTACTAATTTTAGTCTTAACCACTTTAACATAAAATTAAATAAAAAAACAAATAAAAAATAGAATAAGATTTTTTTTTCTATTTTTGGGTTTTACAAAGTCAAAAAATCTGATGAGTCCTTGGCTTTCTCCACAATTTTGTTTCGGCCTCATTTCATTAATTGTGTTTCAATTTGGTCCTTTTCTGTTCATGTTTTACTCTTAGCGTCCCAATTGCATCCCTTACAAGATTAAAACATAAAAACACTAATTCAGCAGGGATCAATTCAAAAATAAACCGAATTAAACATACAATGTCATGCAAATTAACATGTTATCAAATCCCCTTACTTAGATCATGCTTGTACTCAAGCATATTGTTCCTTCAAACATTAGAAATTATTCTACAATTTATTAAAAATCGAGCCTCTTTTCCGCATCCATAGTCAATACAGACAACATTAGCAAAAATAAGTAAATGCTTAGAATATATAGTGTGGTCAACAAGTATCATAAAACTGAAATATGTAAACTAAATCAATTCACTAAATTGAGTTTGAATCCAATAATTTGCAAGGTATTAATTAATCACACATTAATAAAAATTTTAGACATGGTCAAACCTTTTTATGCGAACTAGGATGACAACCCAAGCACCGTATCCCGGTTACTCAGTCAAAATAGTCTTTTTTTTAGGCTCGGTTAGCGGAGTGTTTGTAAGTTCTCAATTTGTCACTTGAACCTTTTTACACGAGATGAAATGACAACCCAATCACCTCACCCCAATTACTCAATTCGGTCACGTTTTCAAAACATTCACTCATAACTTGAGCCTTTATTTATTTATTTATTTTTCATTTTATTTATTTATTTATATACAAGCAAATATTTTTTCCAAAAAAATAATTTATATGAAAAATCTAATTACATATATCAACCTTAAAACAAAAATGTCGAATAATCTAGATACTTGAAGACTTTAATTCAAAAATTGCCCAATATTCCAAATTGACTAACTAATGAGATTAGAGTCTCCATGTCAAAATAAACTATCGAATAAATTTTGCATAAGATTGAACATATGCAAAAGAGAGACAAGCAGCAAAATCATGCATAATTACCATTTTACTTACCATTTCAACCCCCACTTAATCCATGCTTGTCCTCAAGCATGTTTTATATGAAATAAAAGACAGTAACTCAAGCAACAAGCAAAGAGAAAGCTTAAGAATACTCCCCATGTGTTTGTAACGATGTTGTCGGCGCTGGGAAATAATTGTTAGCATTTAGCACGGCGTGTCCACGCCACAATCAGTATCTGATTTTGGGAAAACTAACAACCTCCATTACGTACCCGAAAATAACACATTAACTTGATTAAATAATAATCTAGTTATTATTCATTTTATTTTCAATCCAAATTAAACTAAAATTCAAAAAAATTAATAAATTAAAAAATAAATTTGGGTTGCCTCCCAAAAAGCGCTTTTGTTTAACGTCGTTAGCTTAAGGACTTTAAATGTTATCCGTTTGGCTTATTGAGATTAATTTTTCAATATTGAACACTTGGATGTTCTTGCAAAAAGGTTCTTACCCTTTCCCACTATCCTTAAAGCCCTTCCCGTGTACCCCTATCATTAGTAGATTGAGGTGTCTTTGAGCTTCTCCATTCAAGTTTGCATTTTTCTCTATCGAAATCCATGTAAGTTTTGGAAATAGTTTTAGATCTAATTTTGAGGCTTTCATGACAACTTCACGTATTGGTTTTTGGATCATCGATAATTCCTCTTGCTTAACATCGAGATCTACATTCCTGTGAGGTACGATTTTGTAACTTGTCATTGGGATGTCCCATATCCTCATAAACATTAAACCTAACTAGTTCACCGTCAAATTCCATGGTGAGTATTCCAGTCCAAACATCAATTTTTGTTCGCGTGGTACTTAAGAATGGTCTCCCAAGAAGTATCTCAAACAAATTGGCCGAGTTGTCATCCTCCATGTTGATGATGTAGAAGTCTGCAGGAAATATCAGTTCGTTTACCTTAACAAGAATGTCCTCCAGCACTCCTTCCAGATGCATTACAAATCTATTTGCAAGTTGAATAATTACACCTGTTTGCTTAAAAGGACCCGCATTAAGTAGTTTACAAATTGACAAAGGCATAACATTAATTGATGTACCTAAGTCACACATGGCTTTTTTAATACCAACACTACCTATTTTGCAAGATATGGAAAACATACCTTGGTCCTTACATTTATGTGGTATTTTCCTTTGTAAAACGATGGAGACATTTTCTCCGATACTCACATTTTCATTGCCCAGGATTTTCCTCTTAATTGTCCATAATTCTTTTAAGAATTTTGCATACCATGGAATTTGTTTAATCGTATCAATGAGAGGTATGTTGATTTGTACGTTTCAAAAGGTGTCGAGGATCTCCTTCTCTTCTTACTCCTTGTATTGGACAAGTCTTCCAAGAAATGGAGGTGGTACTGTAAATGATTTTTGTGGTGCTGACTCTACTAGAGCCTCTGTGTCAAGTTTCTCTTTATCTCGACTAGTTTCGTGGGAATGAATCGTTCTAGGTACGGGCTCCAAAACCTTCCTACTCCTCAACATCATAACACTTACATTGTGTTGAGGATTAGGCTTCGTTTGGGACAGCAGCTTACCTTGGGACTCCAAACGACTAACCGTGAGCGTAAGCTTGCTCACTTGCTTATCTAACTCCTGGAAATGCATTTCAGTTTTTTCCTGAAACTTCTCAGTACTATTTTCTAGCCTTTCCACCATGGCTTACAAAGATTACTTTTGGGATGGTAATTGTTTATTCGGAGGCGGTCTTTGTTGGTAAGGTTGATTGAACTGAGGATTCGACCCATAACTTAGATTTGAGTGATCTTTCCACCCTACATTATATGAGTTTCAGTAGGGATCATATCGCCTTTAGGCCGGTCCTGAAAAGTTCCCGACAACATTTGCTTGTTCTATCGAATCCTCATATAAAATCGGACATGAGTCCGACGGATGGTCTGGCTTAGCAAAAATTCTTCACAACCGTGCTATACCCACCTTATCTGAAAGCAAAGTTTGAACAACGTTAGTCAGCTTATCAATTTTATCTTCTAGAGATAGAGAACTTAACCCATAAACCCGTCTTGCGGGTTTTATGGCCAATCGAAATTGCTGAGAGTTAGCAGCCATTATTGAAATCAACTCTCGTGCTCTCTGAGGAGTCATATTGACTAGTGCCCCTCCACTTGCAGCATCTATCATTTCATTTCCATCGGGAGTAATCCCTCATTGAAATACTGCAAGGTGACTATTCAGTCAGTCTATGTTGTGGGCAACATGCACGCAACTTTTTGTATCGCTCCCAGTAATCGTACAACGATTCAGACTCCTTTAAACGGATTCCTACGATGTCCCTCCTTAGTTTGGCCACCTGAGCTGCAAGGAAGAACCTTCAAGAAACAAACGAGACATGTCAGACAATGTGTTGGTAGATCCCAGCAGTAAATAAAATAGCCACTCTCTAGCAGATCCGGCTAATGAGAAAAGAAAAGCACGAAATTTGATTTGGTCTTCGATTACTCCCTAAGGCTTCTTTTCGTAGTTGTCAGGCCAATTTCTCAATTTCTGGTTCAAACTATAGAGTTCCCGATTTTGATCTAGTCATAAGGTAAACAAAAAAAATTAGAAAAACATCTCCAATCCTCGGTAATGGCGCCAAATTTTGATGTGCATCGAAACAACTAAAAATAATTCCTACAAAATAACTCTAAATAGAAGTAAAGAGTGGTAGTAGGGTCGAGTCCATAGAGATTGGATGTTATAATCAACTTCCGTGTTTAACTTGTGATCAGAATTTTTGTCGTGGCTAAAGTCATGCCCACGACTCCAAACGAACTTGCTAAAAAAACAAATAAATCAGGGGAGTTTTGTGAAATGTTTAGAAACTAAACAATTGAAACAGCATAAATAAATAATTAAATAAATTAGAAATTAAATTTTGATTTTGTAATCAAAGATAATAAGCCTTAGTCCTAGACTCGGTGGATTTCGTAGCTAGTCCCGATATGACCTAACCACCAATTCTTCCTTTCGTAGCTGGTCCCGGTACGACCTGCAAACCAACCTTTACCGATTATCTAACTGAGATACACATGTTCTCGATTCAAGATTCTAGTAGCCATGTGCTTTGAAGAACCCAACTCGAATTAACGGCCTCAACCGCGTGGGTCGTTTAAACGTAATCATTTTTTCCTTTATTTGTTCTCAGAGATTCCAATACTGCACGACTGACTCGTTTCTCCAACTGTCAGCACACATGACTCCAACCCAACGCGCACTTTTTAACTTGAAATTGAGTTAACTTTAAGGGATGAGTTTTCAATCCCGATACTTAGGGAAAATATGAATACCGATTGGAAGGATTTTTAGTATAGATACGTATCTAACAATGCCCGACTGGAAAGAAGACCGGCCTAAAACTAAGATGAAATTTAGTGAAACATTGATTGAATCATGCTTCATAGGTTTTGAAAGCTGATTTGGTGATAATGGAATAAACTGGGAAAGGTACCTAGAAAACAATTAGACCAATTTTGAAAGAACAATGAAATGTAAATGGAAACTACAGTAAGCTCACGCCTAAAGTGAAAAAAAAAAACAATTCCATTCAATTCCAAATTGAAATCAGAATGTAAAATTAAATGTGTCCTTCCTAAGTACATTAAGTCCCTATTTATATACATGGAATTTACTAATTTTTGTCTCAACCCCTTTAACATAAAATTAAATAAAAAACAAATAAAAATAAAATAAGATTTTTTTCTATTTTTGGGTTTTACAAAGTCAAAAAATCTGATGAGTCCTTGGCTTTCTCCACATTTTTTATTCGGTCTCATTTCATTGATTGTGTTTCAATTTGGTCCTTTCATGCTCATTTTTTACTCTTAGTGTCCTAATTGCATACCTGACAAGATTAAAAAATAAAAACACTAATTTAGCAGGGATCAAGTTAACATGTTATCAGACACGGGCTGGGACACGGCCATGTGTCCCTACTTCAAATGTCCACACGGGTGTGTGTCTCAGCCGTGTGACCCCTGCAGTGTGAAAATTTCTATCTTCTTCCATAAAGTTCTAAATGTTTCGATTTAGTCCCGAATCATTTCTAAAGTGATTCTAAGGCCTCAAGGGCTCGAATAAGGCATGTTATGCATGAGTTTGATTGAATTATGCCATGATTTATAAAATGGATGAAATTGAATGTTTTACGTTAAAATTTTCTAATAATACTTCGTAACCCTATTTTGGTGACGGGTACGGGTTAGGGGTGTTACAATTAATGGTATTAGAGCTACAGTTTAGTCAATTCTCGGACTGAACACAGTGTGTACTAGACTAGAAATACAGGCCATTATATAACCTATGATAGTGTGATAATTCCTGACTTGTTTGAAGATTATGCTTTTATATTGAAATGACATTCAACCAAGCCGACTTTGATGAAGTTGAAAGTAACGCACAAGCCTTCGTTCATGGAGCAGCATCAAGTGACACTAGGCCCGTATTTGAGGATTGAGGAGGAGAGGCTAAGGAAGCCTTCTTCCATTTGATGAATGACTTGTTTAGCAAGTTCGTACGAATAAGCCCAGCGGGTCAACGAATTCCACCCCCACCTAGTCCCCAAACGATTCCCGTAGTTTCTCAGGGTTTGGAACCAACACGAGTTAGTAAGCCGCCAGTTGGTAAAATTCATAAATATGGAGTTGAAGAATTTAGAGCTATAGCTGAAGATGATCCAGAGAGAGTGGATTTCTGGTTAGAGTACACGATCAGGGTTTTTGACAAATTATCTTGTTCACAGGCAGTGTAACAACCCGATTTTAGGCCTAGTTGAAATAGTGGTTTCGGGATCACAAATTCGATGATAAAAAATATTTTTTTATTATATTTTTATGGTCTACAATTTCACGAAATGATTTCGTAAAAATTTCGTTCAAAAATTTCAACGTTTGGGGACTCAATTTAGATAAAAGGACTAAATTGTAAAAACTGCAAAAGTTAAGTTCTACATGTTAGAAGTGTCCAATTGTTATGAAATTTTAAATTGGAGGTCCATAAATGGTAATTATACCATTGGTTAACTTGTTGGACAAAAATGGACAAGAGATAAGTGAAATAGGATATTTTTAAGTTGGGGGCATTTTGGTTATTTAGTAATTAAAAGAATTAAAAAGGCCAAAATAGCCAAAAATTTGTCCATCTTCTCCATGATGAATGAAAATAGCAAGGGGGAAGCCATGGTTAGGGTTATCAAGCTTCCAATCTCCATAGTAAGTGCCAATCCCCGTTTTTAATGTTCTTTACGTTTTTGAAATCCAATAGCTTAATTTAGCTTATTCTAGTAATAATTTAACCTAGGGTTTATATTTGGAAAAATACCCATAGGTGAAATGTGTTTATTTCGATGTTTTATGGTAGAATATGAAGCTTGAAATTGTGTTAAACAATTTTTGCTAAGCAATTTTCAGTGAAAACAAGTGAAACGGCATAATTGGTAAAAATTATTATTGTTCATAAGTGCATGCTAGAGCAAGAATTTGATGTTGCTATAGAAGGGAAAAATATTCAGCATATTATAAAACATAAGAAAAAGGAATAAAGTTTAATTTCTGAACCTAGGGGCAAAATTATAATTTTGCCAAAATGTGAATTTTGGACTGGATTGAATAATGTGAATGTTATATAAGCTAAATATGTTATTATAAATCGAGAAAGACGGGAAATTGACATTGATTGGTAAAAAAAAGTGAAAAGGTGAAAATTCCCGGTTGAACCTTCGAAATGAAAGAGATACGAGTGAAGTTGCTAGGCCACGTGTGTAGAACTATGTGCAGGCTACTACCTGTACTGGAATGATAGGTCGCATGTGTAGTACTATGTGCAGGCTACTATGTGAACCGGGTATCATTTATTATAAGGTGGTTGTTATGTGTTGATTCCACCGTGTATCTGTTATTGTTCCAAAATGTTCATCGGGAAATTGACTAAGTGTAATTGACTGATTAATATATATGTGGAATTGAATTGAATATTGACTTGAAATTGGAAATGAGAAATTGGATTGCTTTGAATATAGTGATAAATTGAATGAACTGTATATGAATTGAAATGAACTATTGGAATGAGATGTGAAAAAATTCAATGGAATTGAGATAGTGAAAAAGTGAAATTATGAAAGAATACATTTTACAACAAAACAGTTTTGACAGAAACAGTTGTGTGAATTTGAAAAATCACCAAAAATGGTGAAAATTAAATTAGAGAGTGAATAAGATATGAAATGAAAGCTTAATGAGTCTATTTTTAGATAAAAGAAACAGATCAAGCATATTTTGAGAAATTTGAATTTTAGTGAGGCAGGGTCGGATTGATTTCGAAATCCCCTGTTCTGACTTTGGAAAATAATTAAAAATTATAAAAAAATAATTATAAGTTATAATTTATATGCTTATAATCCTTAATGAGTCTATTTTCAAAGGAAATAAACGAAAATATCATCTGAATTCTGTACAATGAGATAATTCATTTTTAGTGAAGAGAGGTTAGAGATGTTGAGCAGTGAAGCAGGGGTGACTTTAAAGAATAAACTATACTAATTGGCCAAGTCAAAAATTCTGAAAATTTTATGGTAAGAAGATATGTGAGTCTATTTTTGGGAAAATCTAACGGATCTTAATTTGGCGCTCCGTATCTCTGGATAAAAATGATTTAGTGACTCTGAGTCAAATAGACAGCTTTGAATTTAAATATAAGTGAATAGTGAAATTATGTATAATGCTATTTGAGCATGTTATATACATAAAGGATGTGGGATGGAGAGGAGGAGGAGGACAATAAAGTATATGAATGAATTGTGTATAATTGGTTATATGCCTGATTATAATTGATAAACTTTGAAATAGGAGTGATGTTTATATTGGTGCATTACTGGTCATGGTAAGCTCATGAGAGAAAATAAAGTTTCATAGCATATGTGTGTGGTATATTTGGCATGAAGTAATGTCATGAGTGACTCATGAATTAACTCATGTTGGTAAGCTGATGCATAATTATAGTATTCAAAAATATACGTATTTGTAATATTTTGCTATGTGATTCAGAAAAAGAGTAATAAATAGCATAATGAAAATTCGGCCATGGTGCTAGTTTATGTTAAAGGAGTGTTTTATGGCATATCTTAAGTACTGGAATGTTATAAATTTTGAGGTTGATTTGATAGTCAAATAAATGACAAATGCATTGATTGCGTCTTCCTAATTTTGACATATGTTTGGTATATGAAACGTAATAATATATGCTTGAATAAACTTTAAGTATTCGAATGACATGGATTTGATGGTGATAAGAATCGAATATTGAATTCATGAAGCACAGGTCATGTATTATTGTTGTATGATAGCTTGGTTCGAGAAATTAATTAGGTAAATGGTAAGTGGAAGCATTTATGGATTTAGAAGAAAATTTGGAATGAACATGAAATTTAGCTCTATTAAATGATTTCATCAATTAAACATTGTGTATACCAGCATGTGTTAGTGAATTACATATTTGTAAATTAACATTCGAAGTTTGGTAAGTGATATATGAAATTAACATGAAAAGATTTATGATTGTTATTAATATTGATTTTGACATAAAGTGGATTCTTCAATATTGGATTGATTTAACGAATATACTGAGCATATGAATGGGTATGTATTGGGCCTCGTATACCCTAATTAGCGACTCGAAGATAATAATTTGAAGGTTTTTAATTTGGATGACATTTTATAACTCAGTTTAATATGTCTATAAGTGTATTTATTCCGGTAATGCCTCGTACCCTATTCCAGCGTTGAATACGGGTAAGAGGTGTTACAATGTGACATCACCAGATTCGGCCCTAATGTTTAGGCCGAGTTTGGGGTGTTACAGGCAGAATGCGTAACATTTATCGTTTCCCTATTAAAAGACTCAACTTATCAGTGGTGGAACACTTTGGTTTCAGTATTGCCGAGAGAGCGTATAGATTGGGAATTCTTTCAAACCGAGTTCTGAAATAAGTACATAAGTTAGAGATTACTCGATCAGAAACCAAAAGAATTTCTAGAGCTTAAACAAGGTCGAATGACGGTGTCAGAGTATGAGAGGGAATTTTTTCGACTGGGCAAGTATGAGAGGGAATGTATACCAATCGAAATTGCCATGTGTAAATAGTTTGAAGACAGGTTAAATGAATATATAAAGTTGTTAGTCAGGGTACTTGAATTGAAAGAATTTGATGTTTTAGTTGATCGAGCGCATAAAGCTGAAGAGCTTAGCAAAGAAAAGAGAAAATCTGACTACAAAGCTAAAGATTTGAGAAAGAGATCATTGGGAACCTGATATCAGTCGTCATCGAAGAAGTTGAAAGAACATTATAACCATTCAACAGCTTTAGTTGGATATTCCAGTAGAGATAGAGGTAAACAGCATGCGAGTTCAAAATCTCAAGCTACGCCCGTTACGAGCGCAGGCAATGCTAAGGGAAATAAGCCCAATTGTCAACAGTGTAGATGATAATATTTTGGTGACTGTAAGATGACAGTCGTGGCATGTTTCAAATGTGGTTCATATGAGCATTTTATCCGAGGCTTCCTTGAGAGATCCGAAAAAAAGCTTAGATTGTTTGACCGATTAACATGGTTACGAGGGGGAGGCCACCAAAAAACCCTAGAAATATGGGTAGTAGTCGCTGTGGGGCCAAAGACTTTGCTATAAGGTTTGAGGTGCGAGAACCAACTAGAGCTTTTGTGATCCATGCACAGGAAGAAGCTTCTACGCTAGATGTTATTACTGGTACATTTTTTATTTTTATACTAATGTTATTGCTTTGATTGATCCGAGATCAACACATTCGTATGTATGCACGAATTTAGTGTAAAGTAAGAATTTACCTGTTGAGTCAACTAAATTTATGGTTAAAGTAACGAACCCCTAGGTCAATATGTGCTAGTTGATAAGGTTTGTAAAATTTTTCCTTTCATGATTCGGGGTTGTAATTTTCAGGCCGATTTGATGTTGTTGCCATTTGATGAATTTGACATTATTCTGGGTATGGATTGGTTGACTCTACATGATGCAATAGTAAATTCTAGATGAAATCTTATTGTGTTAAAATGTCCAAATAGTGAAAAACTTTAGATTGAGTCAGATAGTTTGGGTCGTATACCTAATATTATTTCAGCTATGTCAACATGAAGATATGTTAGAAAAGACTGTGATGCGTATCTTGCTTATATATTTGATTCTTGAATTTTTGAGTTGAAGTTAGAAATGGTTCCAATGGTATGTGAGTATCCAGATGTGTTTCCTAAGGAGTTACCTTGGTTACCACCAATCCGAGAGGTCGAGTTCACTATTGAGTCAGTACCGAGAACATCTCCAATATCGATAGCTCCTTACAAAATTGCAATTACAGAGTTGAAAGAGTTGAAAGCACAGTTGCAAGAGTTGACAGATAGGGGTTTTGCTTGACCCAGTTTTTTCCTTGGGGTGCACCTATTCTATTGGTTAAGAAAAAAGACGGATCCATGCGATTATGTATTTACTATCGCCAACTTAATACAGTTACGATCAAGAATAAGTATCCATTGTCGCGTATTGATGATCTATTTGATCAGTTGAAAGGTGCAACAGTATTCTCAAAAATTCATTTGTGTTCTGGTTATTATCAGTTGCAAGTTAAAGATTTAGATGTGCTAAAAATTGCATTTAGGACCAGGTACATGCATTATGAATTTCTTGTGATGTAGTTTGGTTTGACTAATGCACCTACAGTATTTATGGATTTATTGAACAGAATTTTCAGACTGTATTTAATTCATTGTCGTATTCATCAATGATATTTTGATTTATTTGCGATATGACACTGAGCATGCTGAGCACTTGAGAATTGTTTTGCAAACTTTAAGTGAAAAGCAATTTTTCACTAAGCTTAGCAAATGTGAATTATGGCTCTGAGAAGTCAATTTTTTGGGACATGTGGTGTTAGTCGAGGGCATCAGAGTTGATCTGAGAAAAATTTCAGCTATTCTTGATTTGAAACCTGCAGGAAATGTATTTGAGGTTAGAAGTTATCTAGGATTAGTTCGATATTACAGAAGGTTCGTCTAGGGATTCTCGATGATTGTTACACTGTTGACGAGATTATTACAAAAAGATGTGAAATTTGAGTGGTTTGAGAAATGCCGACACAGTTTCAATCAGTTGCAATCATTGTTAACTGAGGCACCGATGTTAGTTCAGCCTGAGCCTGGTAAAGAATTCGTGATTTTCAATGATTCGTCTTAAAATAGTTTAGGCTGTGTTTTGATGTAGGAAGGCAATGTGATAGCTTATGCTTCTAGACAGTTGGAACTGCATGAGAAGAATTATCCGACGCATGATATAGAGCTTGCAGCTATTGTTTTTGCTTTGAAGATTTGGAGACACCATTTATACGGTGAAAAATGCCATATCTTTGCAGATCACAAAAGCTTGAAATATTTGATATCACAGAAAGATCTAAATCTGAGACAACGCAGATGGCTCGAGTTATTGAAAGACTACGATTTGATTATTGACTATCATCCAAGTAAGGCAAATGTAGTTGCTGATGCTTTGAGTAGAAAGTGTTTTCTTGTTTTGCGAGCATTGAATATGCCATTGGCATTGTCTGATGACGATTCAATCTTACCTGAGTTGAAAGCTAGACCGATGTTTTTACAACAGATTTATGAGGCTAAAAAATGTGATGACGTATTGTTAGCTAAACAAAAACAGAGTGAGTCGACTCCTAATTCAGATATTTAGATTGGATCTAATGACTGTTTATACTTCGAAGGCAGAATTTGTGTTCTGAGAACTTCAGACCTCATTCAGAAAATTTTGCACGAAGCTCATAATAGCAGTATGCCTATTCATCCTGGTAGCAACAAAATGTACGATGATTTGAAACAAATGTACTGGTGGTCAAGTATGAAACGAGAGATTTCTGAGTTCGTATCGAGATGTTTAGTGTGTCAGCAAGTTAAAGCCGAACATCAGGTACCTTCTGGTCTGTTATAGCCAGTGATGATTCTGGAATGGAAATGGGAGCGCATAACGATGGATTTTGTATCGGGATTACCCTTGTCTCCGAAAAAGAAAGATACAATTTAGGTTATTTTTAATCGTCTAACGAAGTCTGCACATTTTATCCCTGTAAGTACAGATTATTCTCTTGAGAGATTACCCGAGCTTTATGTTGATCAGATTGTCAGATTGCACAGGGTACCAGTTTCTATTATTTTTAATAGAGATCCGCGTTTACATCACGATTTGGGAGCAAGTTACATGAGGTTCTAGGCACTCGTTTGCATTTTAGTATCGTGTTTCATCCCTAGACCGATGGTCAATCTGAGCATGTGATTCAGATACTTGAAGACATGCTTCGATGATGTGTTTTAAAGTTCGAACACAATTGGGAGAAATTTCTACCTTTAGTTGAGTTCGCATACAACAACAATTACCAATCGAGTATAAAGATGGCACTGTACGAAGCCTTGTGTGGTCATAAACGCCAAACTTCGTTGTATTGGATTGAGCTTAGTGAGAAAATGATTTACGAGGTTGATTTGGTACGAGAAACAGAAGAAAAGGTAAAAGTAATTCGAGACAATTTGAAAGCAGCTTTAAATCGACATAAATCATGCGCAGATTTGAAAAGAAAAGATATTGAGTTTCAAGTCGGCAATAAAGTGTTCTTGAAAGTGTTGCCCTGAAAGAAAGTTCTTCGATTAAGTCGTAAAGAAAAGTAAAGTCTGCGATTTATTGGGTCGTATGAGATCATTGAAAGAATCGGGTCAGTAGCTTACTGATTAAATTTGAGTCAGAGTTAGAAAAGACCCATAATGTGTTTCACGTATTTATGTTACGACGATAGCAATCAGACCCTTTGCATGTTATATCACCTGCTGAGGTCGAGATTCAGCCTAATATGTCGTACAGCTAAGAACCAATCAAAATTTTAGCTCGAGAGGTTAAAAAATTGAGAAATAAAATCATAGCTTTAGTGAAAGTTCCTTAGAAAGGATTCAATTTAGAAGAAGCCACCTGGGAATAGGAAGAAGCTATGAACGTGCAACTACCCAAACAACTTTTTTGGTAAGATATTCGGGATGAAAATTTATTTACAGGGGAGAGTTGTAACAGCCTATTTTTAGTGAAATCGGAATAGTGGTTTTAGAACCACAAATTTGATGTGAAAATATTTATTTTATTATTATTTTAATGTTTATTATATGTTAGCAAGGTCGTATAAAAATTTCATTAAGAAATTTTATCATTTGCATGCTTAATTTGGTAAAAAGGACTAAATCGTAAAAGGTGCAAATGTGGTGTTCTAGTAGCTAAAAGTATTAAAGGGCTATAAAACTTTAAAGTAAGAGTAGTTAGATGGTAATTAGACCATTTATGTGATACTGGACATTTATGAGATTTGTTTTATTGAAATTGTGGATGTTTTAAAAGGGTAAAAGAGTAAATAGGTAAATTAAATTAAAATTAAGATATAATCTTCTTCCATTTTGGTCTTCTTCAACCGCATGTTGAAAAGAAAATTTTCTAGGGTTCGTTCATCTCAAATTGCTTGCATGTAAGTATTTTTCATCTTGTTTTTAATTATTTCTATGTCTTTGAAGTCGTTGTAGCTTAATCTAGCTAGCCTAGGGAATAATTTGCAAAATTGTTAAAACGTTAGGGTTTTACCATAAATTTATTCATGTGGTTTTTGATGTTTTACGGAAGAAAATGAATCTTTTTTGTTAAATAAACAACCTTTCTAAAGTGATTTTTGTTAAAAATGTCAAGTAGGGATTTAATTGAGAAACGTGAAATATTCAGGTGTAAATTATTAAATAATGAATTATATGAATTGATATTGACATAAATGTAATTCGGCTAGCTTGGGTTAGGGAAGAATGTGCATCAATTTCAATTTACAACCTTAAGGACTAAATTGTAAAGAAATCAAAATAAAAGGGGCAAAAGCATAATCTTGTAAAAATATGGTTTTTGGATTGAATTGAATAGAATATTATTTAATGGAATAAATTAGGTTATTTAGATAAATTTAAGTCTCATACGGATTTAGTTTGAGGGAAAGATAAAGTGTCGGACTAGTCGATCCTATTTCATTGTTTTGTGATTGAGGTAAGTTTGTACGCTTAAATAGCATTTTAATATATTTTATTCAAATGTTATTATGTTATTTGTCATATCATGTCACAACGGAAAATCCAATGACGTTACGATGACTATCGAGCCCCGTTTGAACCTTGGGAATACATAGGATACAAATGACATGTCATTGAGTTACCATGTTTCAAGTGCTAGTTCTGAACTTCCTACTAATGGCTGAGTTTTGACATTTGTTATGGATACTCATTAGCTTGTGTGAGTGGCATTGTGTTGTTACGTTTCGACCGTCAACTTGTGTGAGCAGGCCCATTTATGGCTCGTAGGAGCATTTACGTAAAGGAGAATGAAAGGAATGGTTTCAATTATGTGTTGGGACACTATGTGTGAGCTTCCCATATATCTGATATTATTCTAAGTGGTTCAATGAGCATAAAAAGTGATGAATCGGTAAGGATTCTGATTGATTTCACTATGGAATTTTGGAAATGTATAAAGTATTTGATGATCAAGTTTGTATAGCCATGATATCAAAAGTATGAGTTCATATGTATTATGTTCATAAAAATTTCCTTACCATGTGATGATATTGTTAAGTTTTGTGTTTAATCACTAACTTGTGTCGTTGATGATACTTAGGCTTATGCCAAGCTATTGGTTGGATTGATTCATGTTTATTTTTAAGCTTATGCATTGAAATGGTAAGCATTGTTCATGATTTACGAACTTACTAAACATTATATGCTTAATATGTGTTTCTTTACCATGTTTTATAGATTATCAGAAGCTCGATCGGTTTGGAAGCTTGTCAAAGACCTATCACACTATCTAGTGACTATTGTAACGCTCAAGTTTGTGCAAGTGTACACAGTCGTTATCAAGTAATAAGTAAGTATTGAGTTATCGTCTCCACAGGGATTGTATTTGTGCTATGTCACTTAATTTGTAAAATTATATTAACAATTTGTAAAATAAAAAAAAAATATAGCTGAGAAGTGGTATAAACTAGATGCAATGATCCCTAATGTATATTATCCTAATATGCAAACTATATGAATGAAATAGATTTTAGCAAAATTTAACACAATTTGCAACAATTATAACATAAATAAAATAGGACAATTACTTTAATTAAACTTAATTTATTATCATCATGCTTAATAATATTCGGAAAAACATTTCATGGCAACTCGATCTTTCATGAGTTTGGAAACCAAATTAGGTCCTTTCGGAATCCTTTACTTAGTAAATACGCATTTTACTGATCCTTATTTACTGAGGGTTTCTTAGCATTCGTGTGAGGTAACAGGGACGTGTTAGGTTTGAAACAATTTAATCACACATATCTAAAAACTATGCAGATAACAGAGCCTAGTTAGGGTTGTTATGCAACCTACAATTTAATCGGGTCATGATCTAAATTGAGCATGCACATTTCAATTATGCGTCCATTAGCCGTCGTTTGGTTAGGATCGCTCAGCTAATTTAGGTGCATTTCAATCACGTATGAACGAAATACAGACTTGATTTTAATTGAAAACATGATCGATTGAGGCACAAACATTATAAGCATGAATCAAGTAAATACTATTTAATCAAAATAATCATCCTAGCTTAAATAAAATTAAGCTATCATTGTTGTAAACAAGAACAAGGAACACATAGCAAACATCTTTATATTAAATTTAAAAAAAAGAATGATTAAACCCAATTGAGAGTGGTTGCCACCCAAGACTCTAACTGGTGAGGCTCATTCGCTTCTTTGCCTTGCTCCTTTGCTGATGGTTCTCCAAGGTGGCTGACTAAGGGCTCTTTAAGAGGCTAATTTGCTAAAATCCTTATGCAAGGATGATGATAGGTGTGAGAGCTAAGAGAGTTGAGAGAGAGGATGAGAGATGAGAGGGATGAGGGATGATTCAAAAACTGAAAAATGAGCTCTTATTTATAGGTGAGACAAGGGATCTAGTTTGCTAAAATTAAGAGTATCCATCCTTTGAAACATCCTCCAAGAGTGGCTGGCCATGAATAGAGGAAATGTGGCTGATTTTTCGTTGATTTTTGGTAAATTTGAATGCCACAACAACTAGGGACTATAAGACTTGGTCTCCAGCAAATCTTCAAATAAATCTCCAATTTCTTTAACTTTTCAAGGGCCTTATGTAATTAAACCAAAAATTGGTTTATAATCAGCCATGTGCAGCTGAAAATTGGGTTGACTTGGTCCCTACTTTGGACGGTTTTGCAATTAGAAGAAAACTCTCAGACCTGTCAAAAATAGCAGATAGTTTAGAGGATCAAATGAATTAATTTAACCACTTTAATTAATCAATTTACTTAATTAATTAAACCCAATTTTATTAATGAAATATTTAAAATGAATTATTATTTAATTTAATTTAATCATGCATGACCCACTTCATAGCTTAAAAATATAATATGCTTAAATTAATATAAAATAAGTCATTTTATGCATGAAAACTATATACTAAAACATAAAATCACATTTTAATAATTTCTATGCCCTAATTCCATATTTTCACATATTTCATTAATTTATTAAACAATTACTTGGTTTTAACAACAATTTTAAGTAAAAAGGTGATAAATTATATAGGAAAAATCCTATATATTTTTCCGTTTACACACCCTCAAACTTAAATCATTACTCGTCCCGAGTAATGTTCATGCACAACACAAGGTCTTGCTAAGGCAAATTTTGCTAAGAGTATAAGTAGCATCAATCTTCGTCTCATAATCATGCATCAACAAATTCATGCACATAAATACTCTTTATTAACAAGTAACTCATATACAAATATTTTGAAAATTTTATTCTCAGTTTCAAGATATTCCAACATGAATCATAGTTTGCATGTATGTCACAGCCATAGATAATATTCTTCATTCAACACGATTTCTCATCAATCAAGAAAACAATCATAAGGCTTATTTCTGATCTTCATATGTTAAACTTAATACTTCCTCTCCACTAATGTAGGTGACATAATCATCAAATCAATAGGTCTTTTATAAGGTTGTAATGGGGCTTGGTTTAAAGGTAGGTATTTTAAGAGATGGGACATTTCGGTTTCAAAAATCTTAACCTTTAACTTGTCCTCGATTTCTCGAAATTTAACTTTTTTCTTCAAGTGAACCTTTGGAACACCCCCAAACTTATTTTGAACTCAAGCTCATATATTTTTCCTTTTTGAAGACTAGGCGAACTTTTCTTCACTCTTTTTTTGTCGTTGTGATTTTTTTTAACATGAGCACATACATCTTTATGAAAATTTCCTCAAATGTTGATTCCCAAGACACTTAAGTTAAAATAGGTGCAAAAAATTAGGATAATTTTAAAAAGATGGTAACTGATTTATAATGTAGGTTCATTTCAAAAACAGGCCTTAAAGCTCAAAATTGTAGTTTCAAGGGTCTAATATCATAAGGTGGGCTTGAAAAGGCTCAAACGATCCAAAGAAAAATGGTGCCTATATCATTTTAGATTTTTATGTCCCCTAGGAATTCGCCTCAAGAAAGTTACTAAGTCAATTCTAAAGATATAAACCTTCATGCATGTCTGATATCAAGAGAAATTAAGTTTTCATGGCAAACATTACCTAAGACTAAGATCATAAAAACATTTTATTCTTCACGATAACATACAATCACTCATAAAAAATCATCATTCATACTTGCATACAAGCTATCTTATTAACAAGAATTTCTATAAACATTCTTTTATTAAAACATACTTATGAAAGAAATGATTGAAACATACTTGAAAATTTTAAAATTTGAGCAATTTATTTGCCTTCCCCCTTTAAAAAGAAGCAATGTCCTCATTGCAAGAAACAAGTAATGAATGAAAACTGAACACCAGGTAAGGTTTTAAAGAAAGAGAGGTGGGTCATTAAGATTGCTTAAATACCAAGTCTTTCCTAGTAACCAAATCCTAGACATGTTCATTCTCATTGCCACATCACTTAGTCTTTTTCTTTCTATAGAAGTATTTATTCATGCTTGCTATATTTTATTTTGCAAAGATTAAATCCTAATTACTAAAGAAATAAATTCCTAAAGACCTAAAAAATAATTAAATAAATAACAAGACAATAATCCCCCATTTTATTTTGATGACTCATTCCCCTTGCCTTCTTTAGTTCCATCTTTGCTTGCATCGTCAGTATCTTCCGTCCATGTCTCAAAGATAGCATCTGGGAACTCAGGAACAAAAGTGTTAGAGATATTCTTAAAATTATTTCGAATTGAATCATCCCTAATTTTTTCATATTTCCAGTAAGTTTATTGTTGATTGTACATGAACTTGCACATATCCATCAAAATTGATAGCTCTGATTTCTTTGAAGTACTTGTAGGAGTCGGCATTAGAGTCGTAAATTCTGGTTCAACACTTAGCTTGACTGGTTCTTCTTCTAGCTTAACCCTTGGTTTAGAGTTTTCAGCTCCTTTAGTTGGTTGAGGACTATTTGGTTCCATATCAGATTCTTCTTCTTTAGTGTGCAGAATCGAATCGACTTCATTTCGCTTTTATTTGTTGACTCTTCAGTTTCTGGCTCAGTTGGTTCCTCTTGCTCGCCTTGGTTCAGCTCATGCACATTCTCTACTAACCTTTCAAGATCATGGCTTGCGATACACCCTTGGACATACTGCCCCTTCAGATTTACTTGTGTTTTAACACGGGCCCTTAAGGAAAGTGAAGTGATTAATGATGGGAAATAAGCACTTCCTGCCTTCTTTTTAGCACAATCGTGAATTTCCTTGACGATAATTTTCCCAACATTAATGGACTTTTCTGTCAAAATTGCATATAACAAGAACATTCGTTCCATCGAGATGGTGGAACTACGTGAGATAGGCATAAAACTGTAGCGAACAAAATAAAACCATACCTTTGCTATTAGTTTTAAATATTCTCTTTGACAAGAATGGCTCCCATACTTTCTTATAATCCATTGGGATCCTAGATTTGTCACAACATCACGCACTTGTTGAAGAAAATCTCAATTGATATTTTTCATCATAGGGTACTACTCATCTTCCTCAACATCGGATAAATTAAACAAATCATTGATGGGCTTAGAAGTAAGATGTACCTTTTTGTTTCGAACGATGACTTCAGTAGCATCTTGCGTAGTCAAACTAGCATAGAATTCTCGAACTAGTTCATCATCAGGAAGTGAACGAGCATCATAGAATCGCTCCCACTTAAGAGAATTGATTATCTTTCTAATCGGCACAGGGGCAACCATCACATCATTACTTTTCAGGTTAAAACATTTTTCTAGCATCAGAGTTTGATGCCGAAAGATTGAATCAAATCACTCTTTCACTTCTTCATCGATCAAAATTGGGTTTTCTAGAGTAGTTTTTAACGATCTAGTTCTCTTGCGAGACATGGTATTTTCCCAAAAATTTGGCAAAGTTTCTACTTGCAGATGAAAAAGAGAAATCGGCAATAGAGGGTGGATCTTGCTTCGGCAAACCTTGCAACGACAAAGGAGTTACGGCGGCGGCGACAACGTGCGGTAGCAATGGTGGTATGCGGCAATGATAACTGCTGTGTGGGACAGTGACTTCAATGCTTGGCAATTCTCTTATGGCGGCACTATGTAGTTTCAGCCAAAGAAAAGAAAAGGGCTAGATATTCCTTTCGGAATTTGAGGCTAGCAGCACAAAAAGGGAGATTTTAAGGAATTTTAGGGTATAAGCAACTTACATTGAGGGATATGAAAATTTAGTAGAATGGAGAGGGGTTTATATAGGGAAAAATTAGGGCAACATGTAGCAAAAATTTAGCTAAATTAAAGTTACCTGGGCAGCAAGTAATGGGTGTGACGGCAAGGGTTAAATTTTTCCTTCCTTTTCACTAACTTGGGCCTCAAACTTAGACTGTACCGTAAAATAAAATTGGTTAGTACTTGGGCCAAACTTGACCCCCTTTATTAACAATAAATTTTAAAATTAAACAAAATAAATTAAACTAGAAAATAATATTTTAAAACCTAATTAGAAGATTTCTTCTTAACAAATTACATTAAATTAACTCCCAAGAAAGGTTGGAGGGGTCACAGCGGTCCCACTTAAGTTCCTATCTCCTTAGACAGAATTAATTAAATGTACTTAATTTAAGAAAATAAATTCTAATTATTTATTTATTTACAGGAAGAGTTTATGAAAAATCAAGGGTCTGTTAATTTGAACGAAGATTCAACTCGCTCAACTTTACAATCTAGTAGTGTTTGAGACATTAACCATTAACTTTAAACGTACCTCCATAATAGCTCCATAAGGATAAACTTGGTGGATGGTATAAGGTCCTTTCCTCAGGATTTCAGCTTCCGAAGAAATAACTTCAGCCTTGAATTAAACAACAAGACCTTCTGACCTTTTTTAAACTCGCGAGGTTTTATATGACTATCATGCCATCTCTTTGATCTTTCTTTACACATTTTGGCATTCTCATAGGAAAACAACCTCAACTCTTCCAACTCATCAAATTGTAGCATCCTTCTCTCACTGGCTTACTTAAGATCAAAATTTAACTGCTTCAAAGCCCAGTGAGTTTTATTCTCTAATTCTAATGGTAAATGACATGCCTTTCCAAAGACTAACCGATAAGGAGTCATTCCTAACGGAGTCTTGAATGTTTTTCGATAGGCCCATAATGCATCATCGAGCCTTCGAGACCAATATTTTCTGTTAGGGTGTACTACCTTTTCAAGGATACCTTTGATTTCATGGTTCACTCTTTCAACTTGTCCATTAGATTTGGGGTGATAGGCAGTAGCAATCTTGTGCTTCACATCATATTTGTCATGCAACCACTTAAGCCATTTGTTCACAAAGTGAGAACCTTCATCACTAGTAATAGCTCTTGGTGTCCCAAATCGTGTAAACACATGCTTATGTAGGAATCGCATGACTACTTTAGCATCATTTGTAGGGTATGCTTCAGCTTCAACCCACTTGGATACATAGTCCACAGCAACTAAGATGTATTTGTTCCCATATGAAGAAGGAAATGGGCCTCAGAATTCAATGCCCCATACGTTGAACAATTGAATCTTCAAAATGTTTGTCAAGGGCATCTCATTGCTCTGTGATATATTTCTGGTTCTTTGGCACTTATCATAGTTCTTCACATAAGCGTAAGCATGTTTAAATAGTGTAGGCCAAAAGAAACCTGCTTGCAAAATCTTTGTTGCAGTATGTGAACCACCAAAGTGTCCCCCACTTGGAGATGAATGGCAGTGATATAAGATTTCAGCAATCTCACTTTCAGCTACACACTTTCATATTATATTATTTGCACACTGTTTATAAAAAAATAGATCCTTCCAAAAATAATACCGACTATCATGAAGGAAATTCTTCCTTTGTTGGTATGTCATTTCTCGAGGAATTATTCCACATGCAAGATAATTGAAAAAATGAGCAAACCAAGGTATTTCATGAATTTAACTTACCTTAAAAAAGTGTTCATCTGGTAAATTCTCGTTCATAGGCACAGCAGACTAGGTTACCTTATCTTGCTCCAACCTCGACAGATGATCAGCTACTTGATTTTCGACGCCTCTTCTGTCTTGGATCTCAAGGTAAAATTCTTGGAGTAAAAGTATCCAACGAATTAGCCTTAGTATTACATCTTTCTTCGTAAGCAAGTATTTAATAGCCGCATGGTCAGTAAATACTGTAACTTTGGTACCTATAAGATACAAACGAAATTTTTAAAAAGCAAAAACTATAGCAAATAGTTCCTTTCCAGTTACCGTATAATTGAGTTGGGCTTCCGTCAAGGTTCTACTTGCATAGTAAATGGGTGGAATACTTTATTTCTTTTTTGACCCATCACAGCTCCAACAACATAATCACTTGCATCACACATCAACTCAAAAGGTGAGTTCCAATCAGGTGTAACGATTATTGGGGCTGTAATTAACTGATTCTTTAGACCTTCAAAAGCTTCCAAACATGCTTTGTTGAAATTGAACACTGTATCTTTCTCTAACAACAAACACAAAGGCTTAGAAATTTTTGAGAAATCATTGATAAACCTTTGGTAAAAACTAGCACGGCCTAAGAAACTTCTGACTCCTTTCACAATAATTGGGGCCGGTAATCTTTCAATTATGTCCACCTTTGCTTTGTCAACTTCAATTCCTTTCTTTGAGATCTTGTGACCTAAGACAATTCCTTCATTGACCATAAAATGATATTTTTCCCAATTAATGACAAGATTCTTCTATTCGCATATCTTCAGTACCTTAGCCAAATTACTCAAACAGATATCATAAGTGTTACCAAAAATACTAAAATCATCCATGAAAACCTCGACGAAATTTTTGACCATATTAGTAAATGTTGCCATCATGCATCGTTGAAAAGTTGCAGGTGTATTGCATAAATGAAAAGGCATTCGCCTAAAAGCAAACGTACCAGACGGACAAGTAAAGGTTGTTTTATGTTGGTCCTTCAGGGCTACAACTATTTGGTTATATCCCGAATAGCCATCTAAAAAACAATAGAATTCATTACCTACCAGTCGATCTAACAACTGAATCATAAAAGGCAACGAAAAATGGTCCTTCCGAGTGGCTTTGTTCAGCTTTCTGTAATCAATACAGATTCTCCAACCGGTAATAGTTCTTGTTGGAATTAACTCGTTACGCTCATTTTCAACAATCGTGATTCCATCTTTCTTTGGTACACACTGCACCGGACTTACCCACAAACTATCTGAAATAGGATAGATGATTCCTGCATCAAACCATTTGATCACTTCCTTTCTCACAACTTCTTTCATCATAGGATTGAGCCTACTTTGCCCATCAATTTTAGCTCTTTCACCTTATTCTAAAATGATTTTATGCATGAAAAAAAGAGGCTTCTACTTCGAATATCAGCTATGGTCCAACCAATTGCTTTCTTAAATTTCTTTAGAACAGCAATTAATAGCTCCTCTTGATCTTTTGTCAGTTCCGCTGAAATAATCACAAGGAAAATAGAACAATCAACTAAATACACATATTTCAAATGGAATGGAAGTACATTTAGTTCGAGTTTAGGTGGTTCTTCGATTGACAACTTGGGTTGCACAAATTCTCTGACATCCAACTCCAACTGTTCAAACCATGTGGATTAAATATAATTTCTTGGATTGGCTTTCATCAAAGCCATGTCTTCTTCACCTTCTTCATCCTCCAAGGGTCAAGATCTAAAGCTTTCTCCAATGGATCTTTTTAAAAATTGCTTTCCAAAGAAACCAAGGTTTTTTTTCTCTTCTATAACTAAACACTCCTCTGCCAGATCGGGAAATTTCATTGAATGTTAAAGGTTACCTGATCGTCTTGAACTTGCATGGTGAGTTCACCTTTCTACACATCAATTAACATTCTTCGCGTGGCTAGGAAAGGTCTCCCAAGGATAATTGGTACTTCCTTATTGCTTCAAAATCTAAAATAATGAAATCAGCAGGAAAAATAAATTTATCGACTCTTACCAAAACATCCTTGATCTTTCCTTTAGGATATGCTAAATATCGATCCGCTAGCTGAAGCGTCACAGTTGTAGGTCTTACTTCACCTATCCCTAACATCTTGAAAATAGACTTAGGCATTAAGTTGATACTCGCTCCTAAGTCACACAAAGCTTTACCACAGTAAGATTCACCAATGTTACAGGGTATAGTAAAGCTTTCTGGGTCTTTCAATTTCGATGGCAGTTTATTCTTCAGGAACGCACTGCACTCCTTTGTCAAAGCAACAGTCTCATACCCACTCAGTCATTTTTTCTTGGACAGTATATCCTTCCTAAACTTCACATAATTTGGCATTTGTTCTAAAGCCTCCACCAACAGAATATTGATGTGTAACTGCTTCAGAACATCCAAAAACTTCTTGAATTGCACCTCCTGTTTCTACTTGTGTTGCTGCAATCTTTGCGGATATTGAGGTGATGGAACTTTCGATTGAACCAGACAACTTTTCTAAGTAGGTAAATCAGCATCCAAAGAAGATGTTAAAATATTTGTATTCACTAGGTAAGGGTTTACCTTGTCAGACTTTGCAGATTCTGATTCCTTTGGTGTAGGAACTTCAACATTTGGTTGACTCTTCTCAGCGGGCTTATCTTTGACATCAATCAATCGGGCTTCTAGAATTTTACCACTTCGCAATGTCACTGCCTTGATATGTTCTTTACCCAAATTTCTTGGATTCTCAGTATCGCTCGACAGGGTTCCTTGTGGTCTATTACGTAACTCCGTAGCTAACTGACCCATTTGGTTTTCCAAATTTTTCAGTGTTGCTACTTGGCTTTGGATCAAAGCGTCATTCTTTGCCATGTATGCTTTCAACAAGTTCTCCAAACTATTTGATGCCTCAGCTTGAGGTGGTTTCAGAGCTTGTTGATTAAACCCTTGAGATTGGTTGGGTCTCTGCTGTAATAAGTTGTTGTTCGATCCATTTCCTTGGTTGCTTCAAGATAATTTAGGATGATTACGCCATGAAGGATTGTAGAAGTTGGACTGGAGTTCTTGTCCACTCTTATTTTGGTATTGGTTCCCCACAAAGTACACTAACTCGGGATTTGATGGACAATTCTCAAAAGAATGACCTTCCCTACAGTACACACAGGAAACTACTTGAAACGGACTTGGAGGCTGAGCTGCAAAATTATTAGTACTATTAGCGGTTAACTTTTTTAACATAGAGAAAATAGACAATACCTGAGCCGATAATGAAGTGAGAGAGTCAACTTCATGAACTCTGGCTACTCGTCTTCTTGAAGTTGTTTGATTTGTTGGCCATTGATAGTTATTACTCGCGATCCTCTCGATGATCTTATAAGCCTCATTTTAAGACTTAGACAAAATTGCACCATTCGTGGAAGCATCTACCATCAATCTTGTATGTGCATTGAGACCGTTATAGAATGTCTCCAACTCGATACAATGAAGAATCCCATGATGAGGACACTTACGAAGTAACTCCTTGAATCGCTCCCAAGCCTCATACAAAGGCTCATTATCTAGTTGTTGGAAAGTTGTGATCTCGTTCCTCAACTTAGTATTTTTGCTAGGTGGGAAATAGTTAACCAAAAATCTCTCTGCTAATTCTTGTCATGTAGATATGGAACTTGGTGGCAATGAATTGAGCCATGCTCGTGCTCAATCTCGCAACGAGTATGGAAACAACTTCAACCTCAGTGCGTCTTCAGTCACATCGGCTATCTTTAATGAATCACTCACCTCCATAAATAATCAAAGGTGGAGATGTGGATCTTTCGTGGGCATGCCACTAAATTGGCCCACCATTTGTAGCATTTGAAACATAACTGGTTTCAATTCAAACTGGGTTGCCTCAATATCTGGTCTTCTAATTCCTAGGTTTAACTCCTTAAAAAATGGCACAGCATATTGTCTGATGCATCGATCCCTATCATTGGCAATGAGGATGGGATTTCGTACATAATTGGCTTCATTACCTTGGTCTTGATTCTGATTTCCAAGGTCCATCTCGACTTGTCTTTGAACTGTTTGTTCACGTCTTCTTTGTTTGAAAGTTCACTCAATTTTAGGGTCTACAGGGAGTAAATCGATAATTCGATCTATGCTCAAAAAAACCTAAATAGAAAATAAAAAAAATAAAAAGAATAAGTTAGTAATGTTAGAAATAAATCAATTTGAAAATTTCACGAAAAAAATGACTATGGCAATAGTTGACATCCCCGGCAATGGCGACAAAAACTTGTAACACTTGGGTTTCTACAAGTGTGCACAGTCGTGATCATGTAACAAGTAAGTATCGAGTTATTGTCTCCAAAACGATTGTATATGTGCTAAGTCACTTAATTTGTAAAATTATATTAACAATTTGAAAAATAAAAACAAAACATAGTTGAGAAGTGGTATAAACTAGATGCAATGATCCCTAATGTAAATTATCCTAATATGCAGACTATATGAATGAAATAGATTTTAGAAAAAATTAACACAATTTGCAATAATTATAACATAAATAAACTAGGACAATTACTTTAATTAAACTTAATTTATTATCATCTTGCTTAATAATATTCGGAAAAACATTCCATGGCAACTCGATCTTTCATGAGTTTGGAAACCAAATTAGGTTCTTTCGGAATCCTTTACTTAGTAAATACGCATTTTACTGATCCTTATTTACTAAGGGTTTCTTAGCATTCGTGTGAGGTAACAGGGACAGGTTAGGTTTGAAACAATTTAATCACACAAATCTAAAAACTATGCAGATAACAGAGCCTGGTTAGGGTTGTTATGCAACCTAAAATTTAATCGGGTTAGGACCTAAATTGAGCATGCACATTTCAATTATGCATCCATTAGTCGTCGTCTGGTTACGATCGCTCAGCTAATTCAAGTGCATTTCAATCACGTATGAACGAAATACAAACTTGATTTTAATTGAAAACATGATCGATTGAGGCACAAACATTATAAGCATGAATCAAATAAATATTATTTAATCAAAATTATCATCCTAGCTTAAATAAAATTAAGTTATCATTGTTGTAAACAACAACAAAGAACACATAGCTGACAAGGCTCATTCTTTATATTAAATTAAAGAAAAGAAAGATTAAACCCAATTCAGAGTGGCTGTCACCCAAGACTCTGACTGACAAGGCTCATTCGTTTATTTGCGTTGCTCCTTTGCTGATGGTTCTCCAAGGTGGCCGCCCAAGGGCTCTTTAAGAGGCTAATTTGCTAAAATTCTTTTTCAAGGATGATGATAGGCGTGAGAGCTATGAGAGTTGAGAGAGAGGATGAGAGATGAGAGGGATGATGAGATGAGGGAAGAGGGATGATTTAAAAAATGAGAAATGAGCTCTTATTTATAGGTAAGGCAAGAGAGCTAGTTTGCTAAAATTAGGAGTGTCCATCCTTTGAAACCTCCTCCAAGAGTGGCCAGAAATGAATTGAGAAAATGTGGTTGATTTTTCCTTGAGTTTTGGTCAATTTGAATGCCACAACAACTCATGACTAAGACTCGGTCTCCAGCAAATCTTCAGGTAAATCTTTGATTTCTTTAACTCTTCAAGGGCCTCATGTAATTAAACCAAAAATTGGTTTATAATCAGCCATGTGCAGCTAAAAATTGGGTTGACTTGGTCCCCACTTTGGACGGTTTTGTAATTAGAAGAAAACTCTCAGACCTGTCAAAAATAGCAGATAGTTTAGAGGACCAAATGAATTAATTTAACCACTTTAATTAATCAATTTACTTAATTAATTATACCCAATTTTATTAATGAAATATTTAAAATGAATTATTAAAATATAACTTTATATTTTATTATTCAATTTAATCATGCATGACCCACTTCATAGCTTAAAAATATAATATGCTTAAATTAATATAAAATAAGCCATTTTGTGCATTAAAATATATAATAAAACATAAAATCACATTTTAATAATTTCTATGTCCTAATTTCATCTTTTCACTTATTTCATTAATTTATTAAACAATTACTTGGTTTTAACAACAATTTTAAGTAAAAGGTGATGAATTATATAGGAAAATCTTATAGATTTTTTCGTTTACAACTATATCGGTATATTTTGATGTTTTGAGTCACAATGGCATGTATAGGTGAATTGTGTTTGATGAAATGGTCATTATGTTTGGCTTGTAAATGTGGTGTTTTGGTTTATCAACTTTTGGTATTTTAAATGCTTTGATGGTTGATGTTGAAATGGTCAAGTGAAGTTATGTTTTGAATGGCTCTTTTGGTATGCTTGAATGTGATTTTGGTATGTGGCCAATGTGGTAAGATTTGGTATGGAATTGGTTACAAATGTTTGGTTCATGAATTGCTAAATTATGTTTATGTTTAGGTAGATTTGATGCTATGTGATTGAGGTGTCTTTTCGTATATTGGTTGTATGGATATATACCTTGTTTAATTAGCTTTATTATGCATGTTTTACGTATATTTTGTAGCTTGAAATCATGTGCAAATGTCTTGTAGGTGTAAGCATGATTTGGGTGAAAGAAATGGCTTTAAAATTGTAACACGTGTTACCCGTATTAGATGCTAGAATAGGGCACAAGGCATTGCTAGAACACATACACTTGTATACGTATTAAACCGAGTTACAAAATTCCATCCAAATTAAAACTTTTTAAATTATCAATGTGCTTTTATAATTCTTTACAACATATCTTTGAAATATTATTGTCGAAACCATTTTGAAAAATCAAAAATTTAGTTATCGACTTATTAAAAATGAAAATTGGAGTCGCCACCAATCTTTTATTGGGGTGTGATCAAATCACCTAGAAAATAATTTTAGGTCTGCGAATTTTGAGAAAATAGGTTCGGGAGTCGGTTACGCACGAGGAAGGGTTAGCACCCTCGTGACGCCCAAAATTGGTACCGAATTGATTGTTTACAGTCTTAGTGTCGAGAATTTGAAAAGATTTTAAAATACGATCCTTTCTTTTTTTTATTAATGTTAATTTTATAAAAGATGTGTGGATAAATCTATGCGAATACCAAAGACCTCCTTGTCTCAGAGTAATGAAATGACACACCCAATACATTAGGGCACGACATTTTAGTCCTCGAGAATAAGTTTGTCTTTTGATTTTCAAAACTCGTGTGGTGAAGTTTAAAAAGGATATCCAATTGCTTTAAGTCAGATGAAAAATCGAAACCCAATACGTTAGGGCACGACTTCTCAAAATTCCTAGCATTGAATATGACCCTTATTATTTTTTAAAATCTTCATTTCGAGGGAACGAAATGTCACATCCAATACATTAGGACACGATGTGTCGAATTCCCGAGAATGAGTTTTAACTTACGTGTTTTGATTAAAGAAAATTTTCGATCATTTAGATTCAACGAGGAAAATTGGAACCCAATACGTTAGGGCTCAATTCTCTCGAGGATTCTAAATTTCAAGTATTGCGTTATTCCGAAAAATTTTGCATCAAATAGCTTTGACATTTGTAAACTTTTGAATGAATAAAATGATTGAATAATATACAACATAAAGGGTGATACACTAATGAATTACAAATACTCAATAGGCAAACACAAACAAAGCATAGTAACAATAATCTCAATCATACATTATGCCAATGCTAATAATATCGACATTAGAGAATAAACGAATTATCAAGTACAAAAAAAGAGTATATGTAACATTTTAGAATAAACAATATACATATAAGTTTAAAATAAGTCAACATGAAGATAAAAATAAATAAAAGTATCAAAAAGAAGTTTTAAATGAATATTGCATATGAAGATAACCCAAAATACATGAAATAATATATACATATAAAAAGATTTTAAAATATTACACATGGATTGGAAATTTTCTTATGATAATGTATGTATAACAATATGTATAAAGGGTAGATATGAATAAAGTATAATGAAATAAAGTTTTAAATGAAACAAGTCATGTACGTAATAAGTAGAGGAACGTAAATATGAAATAGATGATGCACTAAGTGTATACGTATAATAAAACTTAATACAAATTATATATACAAAATAATATGATATAAAGATGTTATTGATTTTTTCTAGCACAAAAGTGTATATGAATAAACATTTTAAGAAAAATGTATTAAAAAATAGACTCATTAAAATGTATAAATAATATAATTAACATAAAATGAAATCACGAGGGTCATTCGTGCAATTTCCCCAAATAAAATGAAACGCGCGGATCCTTCCCCGGGTCGGGTCACCGCTTGGGTTTGGTCATCAAACGACGCCGTTTTAAATTCGGTCATCAAAACTTAAACAAAAACCCAACAACACAAAAAAACCCTAACCTAACATTTTACCCCTTTTTTCCTTTTTAAAAATAAAACTAAAGCTATCTCACTCTTTCGGCCCCGCTTGACGGTTCATTGCCTCTTTCTGAGGCTCTTCGAGAACCACGCCCTAGACTCCGATGACAACGGAGAAAAAGCAACAGGTCCGGTCGAGAGGTATGCCTTCCTTTCCTATTGCTTTTATTTCGTTAGTAAAAAGAAAGAAAAACAATGAACTGCAAAGAAGAAAAAAAGGAAGAGGGTGAACCCAGAAATCACCTTTTTTGTGTTTTTTGTATTCTGATTGCGTGAGTCCACATTACAGCATATTCTTGGTCCTTTTATATTATCTATTTATAGAAAAATGGAAAAAATTAAGATAAAAATCAAAACAATCGCCCCCTCTCTGCCTTCTTTGCCTTTTTTCTGCCCCTTTTGTGCCGTTGTTGTCTGTTTTACTGCTCATTTGTTCGCCTTTTGTAGGTACAGTGTACAGAGGTGCGGACGTAGCACGTACGGAGGCACATGTCAGGAATGGCTCGAAGGTGTGGTGGCACATGCACGAAAGGGGAGCGTGCTGACTGCGGCGCTAGTGCTAGGGCAGAATGCCCAGGGTTTCAGTCTGCTGGGTTGAGTTGGGTTTTGGGCTAGGTTAGAGTTTTGGGCCCGTTGTATTGGGTTTAGAATCAGGCTTATGTTAGATTTGGGCTTTATTGAGCCCAGTGTAAATGGACATTTAAAATGGACTGTATTTTTGTTTTATTGGTTCATTTTTGTTTATTTATTTATTTCACTAACAGGCCGGGCAGATTGGGCCTATTACAGCTGCCCCTCTTTGCTTATTGTCGTGTGACGGGAATGAAGCAAAGACTAAAGAGGACCAATTTTGCCCGATCGTGTCGGACCTTGGTAGCCTTACTGCCTCCTCAGAGGTGTAGGAATTGATGCTTCGATCATCTCCACTGCAACATCAGGGAGACAGGGCTCGGTGACTTAAACCTGCTTCCCACTATCTTGGAATGATAAGATTTTCCGTCTTTGATATGCTCCACTACTGCTTAGGGAGATAAGATCTATAATCTTCAACCTACTCCGCTGTTGCTCGGAGAGATAAGGCTTGGTGGCTTAAATCTACTTCCCACTATCTTGGAAAGATAATATTTGCCGTCTTTGATCTGCTCCACTATTGCTTAGGGAGATAAGATCTGCAATCTTCAACCTACTCCGCTGCTGCTCAGGGAGATAAGGCTTGGTGGCTTAAATTTGCTTCCCACTATCTTTGAAAGATAAGATTTGCTGCCTTTGATCTGCTCCACTACTGCTTAGGGAGATAAGATCTGCTATCTTTACTGATTTGTTCTCTAGAGGACATGACATGTGTAATGAACCTAATTATGCCTAGTGACTAGGATGACATGATCAGAGTGAATCCAATGTTCCTAACTAGACATGAGTGAATGGTATTTACATGAATGCAAGATGTTGCTGTATTACTCAAAATCTATTAAGGCTTTTGTCACAACCGTGTTTTAACACCCTCCTTCCTGGCTGGTGCTTTCAACAAAACACTTAATTAAATTGCCTCTGTTGTGAACCTCCAAGCTCGATTCACTGGGTTATGCAACTCAAAAAAAATGAGGAGATTTGGTCTTTTCTCCATCTTTCCATCGCAATTGAAGGATACCAAACGTGTAAATATTTGGTTTACACGTCATTCACAAGATGCCACATCAAATGCTTGTGCACGAAGAATTTTCCTCCAAAAAGATCTCATCTTTCTAACTCATGATTATTGTTGACATTTTGTTCAATTGATGCTTTTGTCAACAAAATCCGAATGGATTGTTTAAAATTAGAATTTTTCTTAGATTTCTGACCTTTAAACCTGGTTCGTTCTAAACAATAGTCCTGTTTTAGATTACTGTATTATTTAGAAACTTTTTCAGAGTAATATGCAAAACTTCCTTTGTGTAAGTTTTAGTAGTCCATTAATCATTATTCCAATGCAACATGTTTGCTGAAAGATTATGACTATGGATAAATATGGGTTCTGAGCATAGCTCGAAAGAGATAAAATATCGACAATAGCGAAAGAAGAATAACAAAGAAGTTTATTGAGAATGTGTACATTAGCAAAAAGGAAAAAGGTCTTTTCAAGAATAACACATTCAATACAATAAGAACTAGGTGCCCCAGTTATCGCAGCTTGAATTTCTCTGTACAAACTTCTGAAGACTATTCTGAAATTGGCATGTGTTTAGGAGATCTGTAGTACTCTGCCAATGCTCCAAGATGTCGTATACCCTGTCTTGTTGGTTCAGGTATAACAAGATCACCATGTGCCCCAATCTAAATAAAATTGAGCTGTACCGATCACCTCATGCCCTATTTCAACCAATATTTGAGTCGCCCTTTTCGGGTTTTCGACTCAAATCCCCCTTGGTCTCAGGGTGCCCTTTGCGGGTTTTCACCTTGGCCTATCCAATTTTTTCTTTTTTTAAGGAAGCAAAGCGCCCTTTGCGAGTTTTCACTTTGGTTCCCTTTTCTTTTAAGTGAAGTATTTCTTGACAGAATCTGCGTTTATGGGGTTTTGCAAACTTTTACCATCATCTCGCTTAGGATCAAAGCTCCTCCGGAGAAGGCCTTCTTTACAACATAAGGACCTTCCCAATTTGGCATCCATTTTCCCCTAAAGTCTTTTTGCATAGGAATAATCTTTTTTAGCACCAAGTCTCCTTCGAGAAATTCTCTGGGGTGAATCTTTTTATTATAGGCTCGCATCATTCCTTTTTGGTGCATTTGCCCATGGTGAATGGCTCTTAACCTCTTTTCTTCTATTAGGTTCAAATGGTCATATCGAGATTGGACCCATTCAGTTTCATCCAACTGGAGTTTAGATAACACCCGTAGAGAAGGGATTTCAACTTCAATGGGTAATACTGCCTCCATTCCATAAACTAGGGAAGAAGGTGTAGCCCCGGCAGAAGTTCTAACAGATGTTCGATAGGCAAGGAGAGCAAATGATAGCTTCTCATGCCAATTTTTGTAAGTTCTAGTCATTTTTCCCACAATTCTTTTAATGTTCTAATTGGACGCCTCCACTGCACCATTCATTTTTGAACGATACGGCGATGAGTTATGATGTTTGATCTTAAATTGGCTGCAAACCTCAGGTATTGTGCTATTGCTCAAATTTAACGCATTGTCGGATATGATTCTCTCAGGCATTTCATATCGACAAATGATCTCCTTTTTCAAGAATTTGCTGACTGCTGACTTCGTGACATTTGCAATGGCTTCTACCCACTTGGTAAAGTAATCAATGACTACGAAGATGAAACGATGCGCATTAGAAGCCTTTGGTGATATCGGCCCAATGACATCCATACCCCACATGGAAAATGGCCATGGAGAGGTCATAACGTGAAGTGGTGAAGGGGGTGCTTGCATCTTGTCTCCATAAATCTGACATTTATGGCATTTCTTGGCATAATTAATGCAATCCCCTTCCATGGTGGACCAAAAGTATCCAAATCTCATGATTTGTCTAGCCATGGTGAAACCATTGGCGTGCGCCCCATAGATACCCTCATGAACTTCCTCCAAAATTCTCTTGGCTTCCACGACATCCACACATCTTAACAATACTTGATCCTTCCTTCTTTTGTATAGCACTTCCCCATCTAAGACATATTCACTGGCTATTCTTCTCAGAGTTCTCTTGTCGTTCTCTGTTGCTTGACTAGGGTATGCCCGATTCTTCACATACTGTAGGATACTTTGATACCAAGGATGATCATCTTTTCCCTCCTCCTCAATACTGTAGCAATGAGCTGGGGTTTCATAGATACTCATCTGAATAGGCCTCATTACCGCAAGTCTGTTTACCTGAATCTTCGAAGATAGAGTAGCCAATGCATCAGTCATTTGGCTTTCCTCTCGTGGGAGATAACAGAAGGTGATATCGTCAAACTCATCAACCAATTCGAGCACCAGGTTCCTATAACTGATTAACTTAGGGTTTCTAGTTTCCCATTCCTCTTTGAATTGGTATATCACCAATACAGCATCCCCATATACTCTTAGCACTTTGATGTTCCGCTCGATGGCTGCACGAATGCCCATAATACATGCTTCATATTCTGCCATATTATTTGTGCAATCAAAGTCCAACTTGCTAGCCACAGGGTAATGATCTCCACTCGGGGATACCAAGACTGCCCCAATTTCATTACCCATAGCATTCGAAGCTCCGTCGAAATTTAACCTCCACTCGTGTTCCTTTTGAGAATTTTCTTCAGTGCTTGCCACATACATCAAGTCCCTGTTTGGAAAATCGAAGTTTAAAGGCTCATAGTCCTCCAAGGCTCTACTAGCCAGGAAATCAGCTATTGCGCTCCCCTTTATGGCCTTCTTACTTACATATACTATGTCAAATTTAGAGAGCAGGATCTTCCATCTAGTCACTCTCCCGTTTAAAGCAGTTGATTCCATCATATATTTTAAAGGATCCAACTTTGAAATTAGCCAAGTCGTATGATACAACATATACTATCTTAGTCTTCGTGTTGCCCAGATCAAAGCACAACACAATTTCTCAATTGATGAGTATCTCATTTCACAGCCAGTGAATTTCTTGTTGAGATAGTATATTGCCCTTTCTTTCTTTCTCGTTTCATCGTGTTGGCCCAATACACATCCCATGGAATTCTCAAACACTGTTAGATACAATATTAATGGCCTATCCAGACTTGGCGGTGATAGTACTGGAGTATTAGCTAAATATTGCTTTATCTTATCAAAAGCCTCTTGACATTCCTCATCCCAATCACCCGGATTATGCTTTTTCAAAAGGCGGAATACTGGACAACATTTTTCAGTCAATTGTGAGATGAATCGAACAATGTAATTCAATCTTCCTAGGAAACTTCGGACTTCTTTCTGAGTGCGTGGAGCAGGTAGGTCTCGGATTGTCTTCACTTTGTCCGGGTCCACCTCAATCCCCTTCTTACTAACTATGAAGCCTAATAACTTCCCTGACTTGGCTCCAAACGTGCATTTTACGGGGTTAAGCTTGAGATGAAATTTTCTCAATCTCAAAAATAATCTTTTTAAGACTTGAATATGCTCTTCTTCAGTTCTAGATTTTGCAATCATATCATCAACATAGACTTCGACCTTCTTATGCATCATGTCATGAAACAAAGTCACCATAGCTCTTTGATACGTTGCTCCCGCATTCTTCAATCTGAAAGGCATTACTTTGTAACAAAACGTTCCCCATAAGGTAATGAATGTTGTTTTCCCCATATCGTCGGGGTGCATCTTTATTTGATTGTATCCAGAAAAGCCATCCATGAAAGAAAATAACGAGTAGCCCGCCATATTATCTACTAAAGTATCAATGTGAGGCAATGGAAAATTGTCTTTTGGACTAGCTTTATTCAAGTCCCTGTAATCTACGTACATTCGTACCTTTCCATCTTTCTTGGGAACGGGGATGATGTTTGCTACCCATTCTGAATATTTGATCTCTTGTAAGAACCCAGCATTGAACTGCCTTTTGACTTCTTCTTTTATTTTTAGCACAACATCAGGTCTCATCCTCCTGAGCTTCTATTGAACTGGTTTACAATCTTCTTTTATGGGCAGACGATGTACCACGATGCTAGTACTTAGCCCGGGCATATCTTGGTATGACCACGCGAAAAAATCTTTGAACTCTCGAAGTAATTCAATGAGGTCTTGTTTTGTCTTTGCGGTGATTTCAGTTCCAATTTTCACCTCCTTTCCCTCCTCTAGGCTCACAATTTTTAATGATTCCCTATAAGGTAGGATATGCTCATCCTCTTGTTCTACCATTCTTGACAAGTCCGGAGATATGCCACAGTCTTCGTCATTTTCAAAGTCATGAGATCCCTCTAAACACATGTCTTGCTCAAAAAGAAGCTCCGTGCTTGAAACAGTGTCACTCATGTCATTGATATCTGAGAACCTATGAGGGCATATCAAAGAATATAACAAGAATATATAAATTTATGAATAAGTATTTGTACAATAAGGCTACAAATGAAAGAATTATTTGCAGGACAATCAATCAATTAGAAAATATTTACTTGTATGAAAAGAGAAAAAAAAAGAGTAATTGCTCGAAATGAATGTAAAGATGTATTTCATTAGAATAATGATATTCAGGCTCAAGCCTTTTTCACAAAGGATTTCCTATCATTTATAGGCTAAAACAACGAGAATTCTTTGAGCATTACTCTGAATAAGCCCTAAAGACTACAGGGATTTCTTCCGTAGTCTAATTGTTTAGCTCGCTCCCAAGTTCGTAAGGGCAGATCTCCAATAGGGCTTTTTTCTCCGCTGCTTCTATAGCGTTGATATGAACATTTTCCAACATTTCTTAAGTGCTTTCACTTCTGGACATTCCTCGCTCAGGGTGAATAAACCCACCCGACACAAAAGATGTAGATATGTGGGGAAAGGTCAAAGGCTCCCACTTAACTTCATATCCGCTCAAACGTGCCCTTCTTCTCTCTTGTCTTTTCTCTACTTCTTTCTTCTTCTACTTCATGTTGGGTTTGTACCCTAAGCCAAAACTATCAAACTTTTCCTTCAGCATTAGTGCTTCAATATTTCTTTGAAGATATTTTCCCAATCCTTTCCCAGATGAAGCTCATTTTCCAATCATCAATTGCAGCCCCATCTCTGTGGTCCTGGATATTTTCGGTACAGGAATTCTACTTCCTTCAGCAATAAACATCGCGTTCACAAATTCTAATGACCGAAAGAACATTCCACTGCCTCATCGTCAATTTCCACATAAGGTGCATCACCAGTTACTGTTGCAATAATATCTTCCTCCGCATTTATTGTTATCAACCGACCCTCTGATACTAACCTCACCTTCTGGTGTAGCGATGAAGGTACTGCCCCGGCTAACTGTATCCATGGTCTTTCCAATAAATAGTTGTAGGAAGGCTTAATATCCATTACCAAGAAGTCTACCTCATAAGTAATTGGGCCAATCCTTAACGGTACCTCAATTCTCCCCATAACCCTCTTTTCTGTTCCATCAAATGCCCTTACTATGCTCTAGCACGCCTTCATGTGTGAACTGTCCACCGGTAACTGACTAAGAGTAGATAAAGGCAATACGTTCAGTGCAGATCTGTTATCAACCAAGACCCCCGGGAGTGTGTACCATTTGCATCGGGCAGTAACGTGCAGGGCTTTAGTAGAACCCCTTCCTCGAGATGGTATTTCATCGTCATTGAAGAAGATAAAATTGTCAGCACTTATATTGTTGACCAACCCATCCAGCTTGTTTACCGCAATATCATCAGCCACATAGGTTTCATTTAGTACTTTCAATAGTGCATTTCGATGTACTTCTGAACTTAAGAGCAAAGCTAATATAGAAATGCGGGCTAGCTGTTTGTGCAGTTGTTCCACAACGTTGTATTCGCTGTGTTTCAAAAACTTCAAAAACTCCCTTGCCTCCTCCTCTTTTATTGGTTCATTAACCAATGGCTCAACTTCCACTGCCTTCCCTTTCCTCTGCTCTTTCTTCCCATTTTCTTCTCTGGATGATTCTGCCTGAACGTCATATCGCTTCCCATTGCGTGTGTAAGAACCTATTTCCTGATTTCTCTCCGTTTCTTTTCCCAATATTGTCACATTGCACCCATAATTCCACGACGCCATTTTGGTATCCTTGTATGAGAAATTTGATGGTTTCTGGATTACAATTTTTGGTGTTATCTGAACCTTAGACTCATTGCTCCGAGGGAATGAAATGATGACCACAGGATGATTCGTTTCCGGAGTCTTCACTGCCAACTCTGATGCGTAAATATTTCTTTTACCCTCCACCTCTTCATAAAACCTCATCTATTTGTTATCCATCATGTTTTGGACCAGAGCCCTGAATCCCTTACATTTTTGAATCTCATGTCCTACTTTGTGGTGGAATTCACAATAGTTTTCGATCTCATACCTTTCTTCAAAATCTGAAATGACTAGGCCTCTCTTCGCCATCTCTCTCCAGACCTATTTCAACAGAGTTTTCACTTTAGCAATGTCGTTCTTGACTTCTTCTCCCCTACTTTCGCTCGTCATATTCACTCCCTTATCAGTATGATTGGGTAGTGGATTTTCTGTGCTAGGTGAGTCATCAAGCTTGACAACACCCATGCTAATAAGTCTTTCGACTAGCTTCTTGAAGGCACTACAATTTTCTATTTAGTGCCCTGTAATTCCCGCATGGTAATCACATTGTGCGCTCGCATCATACCATTTGGGATACGGGGGTTGTAAAGGGGTCAAGTAATGGGGAGAAACAACGTGTGCGCTGAACAAATTCTGATACAGCTCCTTGTATGACATCGGAATTGGTGTGAACTGGGGATTCTTAGTACCTTGTCTTACGCCAGATTCTTGTCTTGCTGAACCTTGTTGACTAGCAACCACCTTCCTTGGCTGGTTCACCGTAATTGAGTTGTTGTATGTATTCACGTTGTTTACTTCATTTTCCTTTCTTCTCGAGGCTGACCTTTTGATACTCTCTCCTGCTTCTATTTTCCCGTTTCTTATGGCATTCTCAATCATTTCGCCATTTATTACTATATCTGAGAAACTTTTTGTTACACTTCCCAGCATGTGCGTGATGAATGAGGCTCTTAAGGTATTGATAAAGAGCATCGTAGTTTCTCTTTCTAGGAGTGGCGGTTGGACTTGGATAGCAACCTCCCTCCATTTTTGTGTGTACTGCCTAAAAATCTCACTTGGTTTCTTCTCCATGTTTTGTAATGTAATTCTATCGGGGGTCATATCCGTTACATGGTTGTACTATTTCATGAATGACTGTGCTAGGCACCTCCATGAGCCAATCTTGGTACAACTCAATTGATTGTACCATTTAGATGCTGCCCCTACCAAACTGTCTTGGAAACAGTGTATTAATAGCTGATCGTTATAAACGTAGCCAGTCATCCTTCTGCAGAACATAGTGATGTGGGCTTCGGGACAGCTAGTTCCATTGTATTTTTTGAATTCAGACATCTTGACTTTGGGAGTAAGTACTAAATCTGGGACTAAGCTTAGATCTTTAGCGTCGATTCCCTGATTACTATCAGCGCTTTCCAAGGCTTTGAATTTTTCCTCCAACCACTTATACCTATCTTCCCATTGTTTTGGCAATTCCACGTTTGCCTTTTCTTCTTCAGTTGTTTCATCAAAATCAGGAATGATGGGATTAATAAGGTTATCTCCCGAGTTTAAGCTTGATCCCCTTGGGAAAACCATGGGGATCGTGGCACCAGTTTGCAATTTTTGCGGCCTAATTGTGACAGACGGTCCCCTTGAGTATATTTCAGCTTGGGTTTGTACATTTGGTGGAGTGAAACCCAGAGGATATAACGGATCCTCACTACCTTCCTCAGGATTGGCCATAGGGCCCTTTCCTTTATCTACTCCTCCCGTTAGTAGATGGATCAATTCAGCCACCGCATCTTTTTGAGCCTTAATTAATTTTTCCATCATGTCTTCTTGGATTTTATCTAGTCGCTCTTGCATTTGTACTTGTAACCGTTCTTGCATATCCTTTTGTATTTACTCTAGTTTCTCTAATTTTTGGTTCATTTCCTTAGTTTTCTGACGAGTACCGTATTGATGCTTAATTGGTGAGCTTTTGTCAGTTTCCAGGTTAACTGTAATGATTTTAACCAATTAGGGTCTTTCGGTGGACCATAATGCATATGATGCAATGTAATGCAATGCATGAATGTAAAAAAAGGCGTCGATTCTGATTCAATTTCATTTAGAAAACTTTACTACAAAAATAAATTCTTTACATAAAACAGGTTACATATATGCTCTTACCCTAATGCTCAGAACTTTAATTTTCCTAAGTAATGAAGCTAATTCCAGTCCTCGACTTGATTCCAGCTCATACTTTACGCTTAGTGCATCGGCTTGTACCGCCAAAGTCTGCAGGTAATCAGCTACCTCCCGGATCTGAACCACGGCTTCTCCCATGATACGATCTTTATTTTCAACTTGATTCTGAAGATGGTAAAGTTGCTCACTCTGACGACTTTCTTTGGTTTCCAAGTACTCAGTCCGGATCTCACAACTTCGCAATGTCGATTCCAACTCTTCTATTCTTCCTTTCATTTCTTCGATCTTGCCCAAGCTCATCCTCAATTCCATCGCAGAATTTTGACTTCGATACTGATGAAGAGATCTTTCTAGCTTAGCCACTCTATCTTTTAGTTCGCAATTTTCCTTTTGGCTTTCTGACAAACTCTTTTCTAAAGCTCCATTTCGCGTCTGAACCTCTCAGAATTTCTTTTCTCATCCATCAGCCTTGATGTTTTCTTCCCGAATCTCTTGACGCCATTGTTCTGGAGTTTTCCCTAACCCAGCAGTTCTTATTGATAACCTCAACTTCTTGTAGTCTGTCTTCAAACTATCCAAGTCTTCCTCAGCCTTGTTCTTACCCTTTCTTAATTTCTCAGTCTCCAACTTCTTAACATCCACATCTAATCCCAAGTGCATCTTTTCTTCTTCCAACTGCTAAATCTTCTTTTCAAGCTCTGCATTCCTCTTCTCAAAATCTTGCTTCATAATTTCAAATTCGGAGGGAACAACCCGGAAATGTTCTTCTATTGACTGACTATCTCCTTGACTTGGCCTTGGGATGTTATCATTGATTCTTCTAACCCACCATTCATTATATTCAGGAGTCGCCATTGGGCCTACGGCTAATCTCTTCATCCGTTGAGTTTGGTCCCATGCACTGGTTATCTCTCGAATCTTCTTTTTATATCCATTGTCTTTATACGAGAATTCAAACTCAGCTAAGCCTTGGGTTGCAGGTGTAAACTGGCTTGACCTGTACTGTCTTAGCACCATCAATGGAGCATAACCAAGAGCTCCCCAGATTCCAAGTAACGGGACCCAATCAAAATTACCACATCGGTACAAGATATCATCCGGAAGCAACCATGGGGCTCTCCACTCGATGTCCTCATCATGAAGATTTTGAAGAATGACCAACCATTTCTTTTCCAAGATGTCATCTCTCATTGGTGTAGCTGCTATCTCTTTTAGTGGTGAATAATTTTCAGAGAAGACTTGATACGAAACCTGATCAATTTTCCAAAAATGACTATGGAACCATGCAAGTAGAAGTTGCACACACCCGATGAATCTGCCTTCACCCACCCTTCGACATGCATTCAAAGACCTGAAGGTTTCTACCAAAATTGTCGGAACTGGTGTAACCCTCTTATCAAGTCGGTCAAAGAGATATGAGGTTGCCTCATCTACGTGCCCTAGCTCCTTAGGGAAAATTACTAGCCCATAAATGCTGAGAGCAAAGGCATCGACCCTTTTCCTCGCATTATGGTGCCCCAAAATCAGCTCTTGCAGGCTTTTCCAAGGGATGCATTTGTTTTCCCCCTTCTGCTTGATCCATGCTGTGACCCACTACTCACTCATTCCAGTGATGTTCATCAACTTCTTTACAAAGGTTGGGACATTAACGGCTCTGGAGTAGACTTTACCGACTTGGATCTTTGGGCAACGTAGCAAAGCTGTATATTCTTCTATAGTGGGCACTAAATCAACCCTTCCAAAGGTAAAACAATCATACGCGGGGTTTCAAAACTGAGCGATGGCCCAGAACAAATGTTCGTCTACCTTAATGTCGAGTAGATACGGCAAATCCCCATAACTAGAGTTGAAAATTGCTTAGTTTCGTCATTCCAATGATCCCATATTACCTTTAATTCCTGAAGACGGTTTTGCGTTACACTGATACGGGTGTAGTCCCATAACTCCGACGTGTACCCCCCGGCTAGACTATCTCCTTTCTCTGATTGTGTTTTCTCTGACCACACACAGATAGTAGCATTGTCCTCTACTTTATCAAGAAATCCGTTCTCCATGCCAAGCTTTCTAATTTAGTAATCGAACTTGAATCAACACTCTTTTCAATATGAAATGACATGCAATCATGACAAAAACACCATAAGTTAGTGCAGCAAAAAAACGCAGCTTTAAGTAAGTAAAAAGAATCAAACACCTATCGGGGCAATCGCTAGGGTTTCTGCAGTATGATCAAGGATGGGCTCCTAGGTTTTTCTACATGCAGCTCGGTTCTAAAGTTGAGGAACCCGAACCAGCAGATTCCTCGATCATCACTCATTATAGGCTCATACGGACCGAGTTTGGTTTAGGGGAATACATTTCCCTATGGTTGCACGGAGATGAAAATCTCAAGAAGACATAGGTACGAATGTATCCCAGAAGTGATACATTATCCTGCACGGAGGTGAAAACCTCACGAAGGAGTAGCTTCTCACTCCCACTTAAAGAGATAAGACTAGAATAGCCTTTATGCAATATGATGCGAAGATATTAAAACTCAATTTACAGTAATCATACAAACAACTGCAAAGAGGATCGTAATTTTTCAAATCAAATTTTCAATTTTTCGACAATAAGACAAAAGAAAATTAATTTTACGGCTTGACTCTCTTTTGGTATCCCCAGTGGAGTCGCCAAGCTGTCGAAACCATTTTGAAAAATCAAAAATGAAAATTGGAGTCGCCACCAATCTTTTCTTGAGGTCTGATCAGATCACCTTGAAAATAATTTTAGGTCTGTGAATTTTGAGAAAACAAGTTCGGGAGTCGGTTACGCACGAGTAAGGGTTAGCACACTCATGACGCCCAAAATTTGGTACAAAATTGATTGTTTACTGTCTTAGTGTCGAGAATTTGAAAAGATTTTAAAATATGATCCTTTCTTTTTTTTATTAATGTTAATTTGATAAAAGATGCGTGGATAAATCTATGCGAATACCAAAGACCTCCTTGTCTCAGAGTAATGAAATGACACACCCAATACATTAGGGCACGACATTTTAGTCCTCGAGAATAAGTTTGTCTTTTGATTTTCAAAACTCGTGTGGTGAAGTTTAAAAAGGATATCCAATTGCTTTAAGTTAGATGAAAAATTGAAACCCAATACGTTAGGGCACGACTTCTCAAAATTCCTAGCATTGAATATGACCCTTATTATTTTTTTAAATCTTCATTTCCAGGAAACGACATGTCACATCCAATACATTAGGACACAACGTGTCGAATTCCCGAGAATGAGTTTTAACTTACGTGTTTTGATTAAAGAAAATTTTTGATCATTTAGATTCAACGAGGAAAATTGGAAGCCAATACGTTAGGGCTCAATTCTCTCGAGGATTCCAAATTTTGAGTATTGCGTTATTCCGAAAAATTTTGCATGAAATAGCTTTGACATTTGTAAAATTTTGAATGAATAAAATGATTGAATAATATACAACATAAAGGGTGATACACTAATGAATTACAAATACTCAATAGGCAAACACAAACAAAGCATAGTAAAAAAATCTCAATCATACATTATGCCAATGCTAATAATATCGACATTAGGAGAATAAACGAATTATCAATACAAAAAAAGTATATGTAACATTTTAGAATAAACAATATACATATAAGTTTAAAATAAGTCAACATGAAGATAAAAATAAATAAAAATATCAAAATGAAGTTTTAAGTGAATATTGCATATGAAGATAACCCAAAATACATGAAATAATATATACATATAAAAAGATTTTAAAATATTACACATGGATTGGAAAATTTCTTATGATAATGTATGTATAATAGTATGTATAAAGGGTAGATATGAATAAAGTATAATGAAATAAAGTTTTAAATGAAACAAGTCATATACGTAATAAGTAGAGGAACATAAATATGAAATCGATGATGCACTAAGTGTATACGTATAATAAAACTTAATACAAATTATATATACAAAATAATATGATATAAAGATGTTATTGATTTTTTTAGCACAAAAGTGTATATGAATAAACATTTTAAGAAAAATGTATTAAAAATAGACTCATTAAAATGAATAATATAATTAACATAAAATATGTACTAATGCATTAGAATAAGACAGAAATTTTTTTAAAGTAACAATATATAAAAAATAAAGTAATGTATAGGTATATATATGAGAATAAGTGAATATATAAACTAATATGATAATAATACGAATAACAACAATAGTAAAGGTAATAAACTGAACAAGCCCAGCAATAATAAAAAACAGAGGACGAAATTGGCGTCAAAACAGTATTTCAGGGAAAAAATGTAAAATAAATGGAAAGAAATGCCCAAATTATAAGGCGCGAATGCAATGGGGGACTGAAAGGGGAATATTCCTCACCCTCCAAAACGTGGCATTGCAAACTGGGCCAAACTGAAACAAAAGCAGAATACGAGCTTAAAATTTAAAGAAATGAAAAGGACTAATTTGCATCACCCCGTGAAATCACGAGGGTCATTCGCGCAATTTCCCCAAACAAAACGAAACGCGTGGATCCTTCCCCGGGTCGGGTCACCGCTTGGGTTTGGTCATCAGACGACGCCGTTTTAATTTGGTAGTCAAAACTTAAACAAAAACCCAACAACACAAAAAAACCCTAACCTAACATTTTACCCCTTTTTCCTTTTTTTAAAAAAACTAAAGCTCTCTCACTCTTTCGGCGCCGCTCGATGGTTCATCGCCTCTTTCTGAGGCTCTCCGAACCAGGCCCCAGACTCCGATGACAATAGAGAAAGAGCAACAGGTTCGGTTGAGAGGTATGCCTTCCTTTCCTATTGCTTTTATTTCGTTAGTAGAAAGAGAGAAAAACAATGAACTGCGAAGAAGAAAAAAAGGAAGAGGGTGAACCCAGAAATCACCTTTTTTGTGTTTTTTGTATTATGATTGCGTGAGTCCTCATTACAGCATATTCTTGGTCCTTTTATATTATCTATTTACAGAAAAATGGGAAAAATAAAGATAAAAATCAAAACAAATCGCCCCCTCTCTGCCCTCTTTGCCTTTTTTCTGCCCCTTTTGTGCCGTTGTTGTCTGTTTTACTGCTTATTTGTTCATCTTTTGTAAGTACGGTGTACAGAGGTGCGGACGTGGCATGTACGGAGGCACCTGTGAGGAATTGCTCGAAGGTGTGGTGGCGCATGCACGGAAGGGGAGCGTGCTGACTGCGGCGTTGGTGCTAGGGCAGAATGCCCAGGGTTTCAGTCTGCTGGGCTGAGTTGGGTTTTGGGCTAGGTTAGAGTTTTGGGCCCGTTGTATTGGGTTTAGAATCAGGCTTACGTTAGATTTGGGCTTTATTGAGCCCAGTGTAAATGGACATTTAAAATGGACTATTTTTTTTGTTTTATTAGTTCATTTTTGTTTATTTATTTATTTCACTAACAGGCCGGGCAGATTGGGCCTATTACAATTATATTCATAATAAATAGGGCCTCCAAGACTTAATACTTACTCATGTAATTCAATGCTTCATTTCCATTTCATTCAATTCACAATTTAAATCAATTTCTCAATCCAATATACAATTCTGTAGCACTATAATTCTTTTAATTCAAATCATATCACTAGAAACTTCCATTTAATTCAGTACAATTCAATATCGTTAAGTTAAATACTAATATGTATTTACATTTAACTCAATGTTTATCGATTATACCATTCATTGTCTTACTTCATACCAAATCATATACCGTATATATCATACATACATACTATGAAACTTTATTTTCCCATATGACCTTAAACCATGATTAATAATATACAAATGTAAGCATCATTTCTATTTTCACGTTTATCGATTATAATCGATCATATAACCAATTATACACAAATCATTCATATATATATACACTTAATTTTCCTCCTCTTCCTCTCGATTCCACGTCCTTAGTATACTTATCACTTTTAGAAATAACATTTTCTATATTTTCTTTATTCACCCTTATGCATATTTGAAGTTATGTATACGAGTCAATATCACTAAATTATTTTTATCTGGAGCTACAGAACTCCAAATTAAGAACCGTTAATTTTTCCTAAAACTATACTCACACATATTCTTACCATAAAATTTTCAAAATATTTAGTTTAGCCAAATAGTACAGTTTATTCTTTAAAGTTTACCCTACTATGTAGTCGATCGTTTTGACCACTCTTCACTAAAAATGAATTATCTAATTGTATAGAATTCAAATGGTGTTTCTATTTGTCTCTATTTAAGATATACTCATTAAGGATTCTAAGAATATAAATTATAACTCATAATTATTTTTGTACAATTTTAATGATTTTTCCAAATCGAACAGTGGATTCGAAATCATTCTGACCTTATCTCACAAAATTTATTATAACTCCTGATTTATAATTCCATTACTTACACTGTTTCTTCTATGAGAAACTATACTCAATAAGATTTAATTCCATATTTTTTCATCCTCTAATTCAATTCCTAAGATTTTTGGTAAATTTTCAAAGTTGGACTACTGCTGCCATCTCAAAACTATTTTAGTGTAAAATGTTGATAACTAGATTTATAGTACCTTCCTTTCCTTTCTCTTCAATATTTTTCATCACTTTCACTTACTTTCCTTTACTAACATAACAAGAATATAGAACCTTATATAATGAAACTCTACATTAACATTAATTTCTTACTTTTCAATAATATCAAACTCAAAAGTATATTAAAATCTTGATGTTCTTACCTTGTGCTATTGATTTCAATCTTTAACTTGATTTTCTCTCTTCTCCAACCTCAATTTCTTGAATCTAACTTGATATTCTAGCTCCCCATAGTCTCCTTATCAATTTTCTCTCTTGATGGCTATGGAAATTTCTTTAATTTCTAAGTGAAAATGGTGAATTTTTGGTGGGAGGACCAAATTGTAAAGAAAGGAAAACTTCTTTCTTTTCCTCTCTTCTCACGAGGGTTGCATGGGAAAGATGATGATTTCTTCATCTTTCCTCCCTTTTATATTAATTATTTAATAATAAAATAATACTAAAAATATTAATTAAATAACATTTATCTAATTAATTAATTAAAAATATCACCAACATATCATTACCTTCTAGAATTCTCTCTCCTTCTAATTGACCATTTTGCCCTCTATAATCTTTTGAAATTCCATCCTTGAGTAATCACTTAATTTGGTAAAATTTCAATTTAGTCTATCAAAATTCTTTACCTTTTTAATTTGGTCCTAATTCATCCATTTTCCTTAGTTTCTAGATTATTCCACCCTTAAAATATTTACACTATTAGTCCTTCAACTTTTCATATTTACACTTTAACCTCTCAAGTTTTGAGTATTTACTCTTGGGCAACAAAACTTTTCTAAATTTTTGTGATTTAATCCTTTCTTGAATTAATATGTCATAATATTCTTCCCAATGTTTACATAACTCAAAATTACCCTTTTTATCACTTTATTTTCTTATTTTATTATATCAGGGATATTATCTTACTTTCTTACTGTAGTAATTTTCGGGGTATTACAAAAATGGCCTATTTCTTGTCCACACGGCCTAAGACACGGGCATGTGTCTCAGTCATGTATAACACGTAGCTAGGCAACATGGCCATGTGTCCCCTATAGGTTTCAAAGTGTTGCAAGTCAGGCAGTTACACGGCTTAGCACATGGCCTAGCACACGAGCGTGTGAGGACATTTCGAGAGTTACACGGCCTGGTACATGGGCGTGTGGCTTGGCCGTGTGACCCAAGTCAAAGAGTTACACGGGCAAAGACACGGGCTAGGACACAACCATGTGTCCCTACTTCGAATGTCCACACGGTCGTGTGACCCCTGCAGTGTGAAAATTTTTATTTTTTTCTATGAACTTCTAAATGTTTTTTATTTAGTCTCGAATCATTTCTAAAGTGATTCTAATGCCTCGAGGGCTCGAAGAAGGGACGTTATGCATGAGTTTTATTGAATTATGACATGATTTATAAAATGGTTAAAATTGAATGTTTTAAGTTAAAATTCTCTGGTAATACTCTATAACCCTATCATTGCTCCTTATATTGCTCATTGCCTTGCGTCCTTTAATTTTTGGTGTCGCTGGGTAATGGTCCCTGCAATCTTGTGTTCAAAGCATTGGTTATCTGCCCCACTTGATTCTCAAGCGCTCAGAGGGATACAGCTTGACTCTGGATCACAACATCATTCTTGGCCATATACTCCTTCAACAAAGCTTCCATAGGAGTAGATGATGATGCCTGACCATACTGATTACTTTGTCATGGCATTGGTTGAACGTATCCTGGCAGTGCATTATTGACATTCTGCCTTACGATAGTATTGAAATTTCATGCACTTTGATTATTCCAACTAAAATTTGAATGTTTTCTCCTCCTCAAATTCTAGGTATTGGAGTATGGATTATTGTTTCGATTAAAGTTCCTTATATAGTATATTGACACTGGATTAGATGGACATTCATCAAACATGTGACTTTCACAACAATAAACACATGATGATTCAGCTACTTTTATTTCTTGCATAGTAGTTGAAAGTTTCATGGTTTTAATTATATTAGCTATAGAACATACTTGGTCCATCAATGAAGTGATTACATCGAGCTCGATAGTACCGGCAGCTCTCTTACCATTCCCAACTTGTGTAGTCGGATACTGATAATCATTGTTGGTAATGTTTTCCAAAATTTCGTATGCTTCGTTCTATGTCTTGTCCAACAAAGTACAATTTTCTGAGGCATCAACTACCATTCATGTATGCACATTTAGCTCATTGTAAAACATCTCTATTTAGGTCTAGTGCTGGAATCCATGCATCAGACATTTCCTAATTAACTCTTTAGATCTCTCCCAAGCTTCATATAATGTCTCATCGTCAAACTGTCGAAATGTAATATCGTTTCTCAACTTAGCATTCACAGTGAAAGGATTATATCATAACAAAAATCTCTGGAAAAGGTTATCCCATGATACCATTATTCCCGATGACAAAGCATTTAACCATGCCCTGGCACAATCTCTTCAAGAATACATGAATAGCTTAAGTCTCAATATGTCTTCAGGAACACCTTGTTGTTGAATGAATCACAGACTTCTAGAAAACGTCTTAAATGTAATCGTCGGTCTTCAGTGGGTAGTCCACCAAACTGTCCTACGGTTTGTAACATTTGGAACATTACTGGTTTCAACTCAAATTGTTGAGCTTGTATATTTGGTCTAACTATCCCTAGATTCAAATCATTCAACATTGGGACAACATGCTCTTTGATTGGTGTGTCTCGATCATCCACCACATGCCCAATGTAAGGATTCTCATTGTGATCATTTCGATTGCCATTGAGATCATTCATGTTTCCAGCCATTTTTCTCAATTATTTTCTCTTTTTTCGTAACGTTCTGTCAATCTTTGGATCAAAAAGGTATTTTGTGTTAGCAGGAATGCCTCTTCTGATGCTCTACTGGAAAACCTGCAAAAATTAAATACACTAAGTTAAGTAAAACTACTAAGTAAAATAACCAAACCAAATTTCACCAAATTGTCGGTCACCGGCAACGGCGCCAAAAACTTGTCGCGTGTGAAATGATATGTGATTTGTGCAAGTATACATGTCGATTCAAGTAATAAAATGATGATTGAGTATTGTTCCCACGAGGATCGAATTGAGGCACAAAGTTGGTTAAGTTATTTGTATAAATACAGGTTAATGTTATGGCAAAGCGATTGAATGGAATGTTCTGACAAAACTAAGGTAAATATGCAATGAGGAGTAATATATGGAATTAACTGGAAATGTTATAGCAAAGGTGATAGTAGGAATGTAATGGAAAATATGAGAGTGATATGAAAATATTTTATAAGTAAATAAATGCTAAATATGTTGTGGCAAAGATATTTTGCAAAGAATAAAGATATAGTGTCCACGATATTTATGCAGTAGGTTGGAATTATTTAGAATCAACCTTCATTGTCAATAATGTCATGGAAAAATCTTAATTAACTTACTGTGCAGAAGAGTCCTAAAGTGGTCTGTCTCTTTCGGGGCAAAACCTCAACTTACTGTCCCTGCTCATACAGGGTCTTATTGTAGTAGCCTGTGTAATTCTTTCTATATGATGCAAGCATCATTCGAATACTTGCTCATGCCATCCAATATTAGTTAAATTAATCTAACATTTTCCTTATTAAATTAACTTGACAAGAATAATATGACATAGACTATTCCTAATGATTACACTTAAACAATTGAATGAGCAGCAAGATAATCAGATTTATACCATGAAAACTAAAAACAGTTAAGTGTCACCAAAATAATCCCAACCCGATGAGATTAGCTCATCGGTTGGGAAATAAAATTCCAAACCATCACCATCGTTTACAACCAAATCAATTCACAAGAGAACACAATGGAAATAATGGAAGAACATCGAGAAAATAGCTTCTGCTGGTCCACACTTTAGTAGCACAGTGCCCTGTGTTTGCTAAAAGGATGACTTCTTCTTTCAATCGAACCCTCTTACTCTTGCCTTAGGATCTTCCCATCTTGTTGTTCTCTTTTTGTTGTGTTTTTTGTTGTGTTTTAGGGTTTCCCCCTTTGGCCTATTGTTAAGCTCTCATTAGGGTAACTTTAACAACCAAAGATTATCTTCTCTCTTTTTAAATTATTTTTGGTTTAAAATCCTTCCTTTTGGGTAGGTGGTTATTAGCTCATTATCTCATGATCTTTTTCCTCTTTTTAAATTCATTTTCTAATATAAAACCAACAATCCAAGATTTCTATCCTCCTCTTTTTTTCCAGATTTATCTGGTACAAGCAGAGTTGGCTAAAACTAGTACGCATTGACTATTGACTTGGTCATCTTTTCGAAATCACGAATTGCCACAACCTACAAGTTGGAAAACTGTCAATAGTTTTGCCTCGGCAAAACTTCACGCCTTTATTTCTTATTCCTTATCCTGCACCTGCAAAACCACCAAACATAATCGTTCCACATGCAATTAAAAGTAACAAATTATAATATTTAAGCATCGTTCAAGCTCATCATGCAATATTCTAAAAAATGCTAAAATAATATCCTAAAATGAAACTAAATGTACCTAAGTACAAGCAATTATCTAGATCTAAAGGCATGAAATATAACTCTTTTCAAGAGTTGTCGATAGTTTGCTTCTTTCGAGAGTCAGACTTCAAGCTACCATTCCTAAGGCTTTGTATGTCTACAAGCTTCAAAGATGGTACCCAATGTTTTATCCTTACTCTGTACGAAGCGCAACTCTATGTCTAAAGTGCTACAAATATTCTTTCGAGTACTCACTTCTATCATTCGATCACAATCCAACTAATCTAACCTTTCCAGAATTAAATCAAGTTTTTGAACATACCATACATCCATCTATGTCTAGAGATTGCATGTATGCATTCAAAATAGCACAAATCGAATGAAATAATAAATCTAGTCACGATAATGTCTGATCATTCATGGAAATAAAGATCCATCAAGTAATTCCAAGTCGATGAGATTAGCTCATGGGTTGGACATTAACATCCAAAATAAATGTATCATTCAACAATATCATTTAACGGTTAAAATTCCATAAAATTTAATCAAGATAATGAAGGAAGTACTTCAGAAAGATTTCACCAAATTAGCTCCCAACTCAAGTACTGCAATACTGTGCAAGACCCAGGGTTGAATACTTCATCCCCTTCATTGCGTCTCTGCTCTATGTGCTTTAGCTACTACCATATCTTATTTTCTCTAGATTTTTCACACGAGCTTGTTGAAGAAGAAGACTCCTTAATTCTCGTGTAAAATCCCCTCTCATTTTCTTCTCTCTTTCCTCTTTTATAAGGAAGGTCCCCTCTCTCAACACACACTTTTTCTCCCTCTTTTTCAGGTGGATTTATCTAGTATACATTCAGCTGGCTGAGAACAACGAGGACTGAGTGCTATATCAGCATATTCTTGGAATTGCCATGGCATTTATGTTGGCAATCTGCCCAACCTATTGCCATTACAATACTTCACTCCTTCATTTCTCTGTCTTCCTTCCTACACCTACTACAAACATAAACAATTCCTTTCCTTCCACCAACAACAGTAACATATAGTAACATTAAATGCATAGTCTAATCTTCATGATGCAATGTTCTAAAAATATCCTCAAAATGAAAATATATCCACTTAAGTACAAACAACTAATCAAGTTTAGAGGCTTGCAATATAAAATTTTTCAAGAGTTATCAACTATGCTAAAAACATAAAAAGAAATTAACAAACAAAAGGAAAGAAATTAAACAAGAAAGTATGTATCAAATCTGGGCATGGGTGGTTAGCTCGCTTCAGTAATCTTAACCAACTATCGTCTCGGGTTTTCTTGTTCAATCAACTAGTCAGTACCCTAATAAGATCTTTTGATATGTCCACTAAAATTCTGAGTCGACAAGAACTACTTATCTTTTGACCTTACAATCCAGACCGGTTCAGGGTTAAGGTGTTCACAGATAGGCCATACCAATTTTCAGTTAATTCCAACCTTGATGACTTCTTAGGGTTGTCAGGCCTAGGGTTTAGGTTCTTCCTTTCATGAATAGTTGATCTATTAAGAAATCTCTACAAAACAGTCAAGTATTCATACCTCCACTCACTAATCACCCACAAAAAGATTAGTTCCTCATGGATCTAGTCAACAATATAAACTTGAATGAAAGAATGAACATAAATAATAGTTTCAAGAGTAAAGTTTAGAAGAAGCCTGGTTGTACTGAATAAATGCAGAATTCTTACAAAGTTTGAGAATAATTCTAGAATCTAATTTCTTCCCAATGAAAAATAACAAGAATGGAAATCTAAAACCTAGAAAAAAGAAAATCAAAAGTCTAGATCTAAAGAGAAAATTATACAAAAGTAAAAAGGTGTCCATAACATGTGTTAGTTAAGCCTATTTATAGACTTAGGATGGTCGTCGTCCTTGACTCCAGGTCAGTTGACGTTCCCGAGCTTAAAGTGGATTGTGCGAACAGAAATGCCCCTAACTCGTATTATTTTCCCATGCAGAAGTGATATCATGACTCACCAGGTCTTGTGTCAAGACATCGAGGGCAGTATGCTCAGCTTCAAGGGTATGTCTTGACATCCTCAGGCTGTGTCATGACGTTGAAGACAGTCTTGGGCTTCTTCAATTCTACTCCAAATGTTATGACATCTAATGCTCTGTGTTGCAACCTAGCAACTAATATCGAGTTAATACACCTTCTAATTGTCTCATGCACACTCACAAAACATATTAGCTCACCCTTAGGCCTCATTCGGCCCCTAAGGTCAATAAAAGACTCGAATAACATATTTTATTACACTTAACTAAACTTGTTGAAAATGTAATTGAAACATAACTAAAATCCTTATGTTCAAGCTCCCAAAGTGTGAAAAGTAGTTAAATCTGATACACTGAATTACGAAAGATCAAAGTCCCCCACACTTAATTCATTACTCGTCCTTAAGTAACACAAACAAAAATAATAAATGAAAAGATGACCCTTGAGCAACTATGGTACAAGTGTTGCCTTTGAAGCACATGAATAGGCATTTCATATTCACATATAATCTTGGCATGATACATAACCAACTTACCATTTTTGATATCAAATACATAAGTTCAGAATATTACAAAGTATACAAGCTTAAAGGTCTTTAAATGTAGGAATTCATCAATAAATTATACACGTAATTTGATTATCCTATTAGAATACAAATAGTTATAAATGTAGTTGTTCAATATGATTTCTAATTGCGAACAAGTCTACCTAGATCACATATGACTTTTTGGCTTGTAACGTACTGAGGCTTAGGACATGTATGGATTTCAAGAATGATAAGCACCAAATAGTTTCAAGCACAAAAATAGTTTGGCACAACATATTGTCCCCTATTCTTCCCCTTAGTAACCCTTTCCCACTCAGCGAGCACAACGACTTCAAGCACGTTAATAGTTTTCTGTAAGATTTTGAGGATTTTAGTTCTTGTTTTTTGGCATTTTGTGTCCATCTTTATTCTTTCTAAAAGAATAATCAGATGGTTGAGTGGGGGGTCTCTGCATGTGGTGGGGTTTGCGTTGAAGCAGTGGCATGTCACCCGAGGGTGTATAGCCGGTGCATACGTGGTTGGCCGTGAAATTTTTAGCCTATTTGAGGCTAAGTTTTGATGGGAACGATCACTGTTATTGCATAAGGTTTTGTTGTATCCTTTCTTTTATTAATTTATTCTTAAAGTTTCGTAGTTGTGCATGGTTTGTACGTCTATCTTGCATGGTTCTTGCACCGACTGCATGGTATACCATTAATGGAAAATTTTCTTTTTCACTTTTCTATGTTAATAATAAATATAGTCATTTTACTTCTTGTTGTTATAAAAATGTATTTAATTACGTGTTTTTCTTGTCCTTCATATATTAGGTTTTTTATCGTTCTTTTCTTGTTTTAAGAAGTATAATGTTTTATGGTTTATTTTCTACTTGTTTGTTTCAGTATCGTTTTCTTGTTACTTTCTATTTTTGTGTTAATCTACTTGGTTTCTGGGGTTTCTTGGAAGGGTGAGTCCCACTGGGTAGTTTATAGTGACCTTCGAGTGAGTTTGCTAGACTTCTTGGTGCCTTGGCGGTAGTTTTCGTGGCTTGTGTTGTTCCCTTTAGTCGCTTCTTTTCCTTTTCTTGCTTGGGAATGCCATTCCTGTTATCTTTTCTTCTTCTTTTTACTTGCCCACTTTAGTGTTACCTGGGTTTTCTTAGGCTACTGTTGTGTTTGTTTTCTTATTTTCGCTATCTTTGCAGACATCTTGATTCATTGCGATTGTTCCGAATTGTTGGTATGGATCGTGATTCATCTCCTTTCATTAGTGCACTTGTGGATGCCAAAATGGCAGAAGATATCAACGAATAATGAAGTTCCTATGCTAGAACTATCATGGGTTGGGAAACCCCGCGAAAGTTTGGAAGCTAAAGTAACTTTTAATTTCTAACAACCCCGAAATTATTTTTCTTAGTGAGACAAAGATGAAAGCTAATGACTTATGACGTGTTCAAAATAAATGTAGGATGCAAAATGGTTTAGCCATGAGTTCCAAGGGTCGTAGTGGTGGCCTTGCGTTGATGTGGATGGATGGGGTCGACATTGCTATATGGAGCTACTCAAAGCACCACATTGACTCTTTAGTTAAGTTGGAGAATCACAACAACCTAAAAGTTACTGGCTTTGACGGGCATGTTTATCCTAACCTTAGAAGTAGCTCGTGGGAGATGTTGAAAAGGGTGGGCAGTTCGCTCAGGGAAGATTAGGTAGTTGGGGGAGACTTTAATGTCATTCTTAATTATGCTGAAAAAGAAGGTGGTTGTAGGAAGGAGTAGGCACAGATGAATGAGCTTCAAGAAACCATGGATGAGTTGGCCCTCGTGGACATTAAGCCTAAGGGAGGGTGGTTTACTTGGGTTAATAATAGGAGTGGTGATAGTATGATTAGGGAGACACTTGATAGGTTTTTAGCCTCTGTTTCTATGATTGAGAATTTCCCTTTTATGGCTACCAGGGTGCTGCGCCAAACTAAGTCTAACCATAATGCAATTCTCATGGACTTGTAGAGCCACAAGCCAAAAGATCATTCCAAAGACCCTAGACTTTGTTTCAAGTTTGATGACTGCTGGGCAAATGACAGAGAGGCTAAAAATGTTATTAGTAATGCTTGGAACAAGGGTGCTTTAAGCTATGTTGAAAAGCTAGATAATGTTCGTTCGACTCTAGGCCCGTGGCAATGAGATAAATATAGTAAAATGAAAAGAGATATTTGTAAGCTTGAGAAGAAAATTGATATGGTTATTGATTCTGCTCATAGGATTAATAGTGTTAATACCTTAAAGAAGATCTAGTGTAGGCTTGGCTATCTCTACGCTAAAGAAGAAAAATATTTGGCTCAAAGTTCTCAGACTCAGTGGCTTAGGGAAGGAGATAGAAATACAAGATACTTTCATGCGAGAGCTACTGGTCGATTCAAGAAGAACAATATTGACAAGCTTAAATACTTGAATGGCACTTGGGTGATTAACAATAAAGAAATTTGCAATGTGGCTAGGAACTATTTTTGTAGAATGTTTCGATCAAATGGTCAAAGCATTGACAACCAAGATTTAGACTACATCCAAGAGTGCAGCAACAAGGAGACTAACGATTGGCTTATTATAGACTACACGGAAAGTGAGGTTGTTCAAGCTATTAAACATATGGACCCGTGTAAAGCACCAAGCATTGGTGGCCTATCAAGGAGCTTTTTTAAGTATAATTGGGAGAGAGTGGAAAATGACACTATACAGTTCTGCTTGAATGTTCTCAATGGAAAAAAAAGATATATCTTGTCTTAACGACACTATGATCATTTTAATTCCTAAAATTCGAGACCCTGATGAGATTACTAATTTATGTCCAATTAGTCTTTGTAGGTACATCTATAAGATCATCTCCAAGGTTCTCACAAACAGACTCAAAGTTGCCCTCCTGGGTGTATTAGTCAAAATCAAAGTGCCTTTGTCCTTAGAAGAATGATGCATGATAACATCTTCATCGCTCACAAACTCTTACATTACCTTCAAAGTTCCAAGAACAGCCCTAATAAAGGTTTTGTTATCAAGATCAATATGAGCAAAGCATAAGGTCGTGTTGAGTGGAACTTTATTGAGTTGGTCATGAGGAAAATGGGCTTCATTGACAAGTGGATTGACAAGACTATGTGTTGCGTTCGTTCTGTAAGATACTTGGTTAAGTGCAATAATATTTTGTTAGATGTCATAATTCCCGATAGGGGACTCCGTCAGGGGGACCCCCTCTCCCTGTATTTGTTTCTTTTTTACATGGAAGCATTTTTGAGGATGCTCATTCATGCATAAGACAATAATATTTTAAGAGGGATCCAGGCCAGTATAAACGACCCTACAATTAATCACCTTTTTTTTTCCAATGATGCCCTACTTTTTGTGAGAAATAAAAAAAGTAACGTGGAGAGTCTTGTTAATATTCTAAAAGTTTTTCCTAATGCTTCAGGTCAAGAAATAAACTTTGGAAAGTCGATGATTCTTTTTAACCCTAACATCCTAGGGTGCAAAAACAAATTTTTGGTAATCTTCATGGCATGAAGGTGGAGGAAAGACTTGATAACTACCTTGGCCTTCCTCTTTCGGTAGGTAAAAAGAAAAAATTGGTTTCCCATGAAATCACTAATAAGCTGTCTTGAAGGATTAACAGTTGGACGAAGAGACTCCTTTCCTTCAGAGGTAAAGAAGTCTTCATAAAAGTCATCCTCCAAGCTATTCCAACATTTGCACAGTTGGTTTTTTTGGCCCCTAAAGGTGTTATCGAAGATATACAAGCAAAGCTAAGTCGAATGTGGTGGTCGGGCAGGGAGAAGGGAAGATTTTGGGCTATGCTTCCCTGGAAGACTTTATGTCACCCTAAAGGCATGGGAGGTCTCGGCATTAGGGATATTCATCTGTTTAATTTGGCTCTTCTTAGGTACCTTTGGAGGCTTATTAACAATAAAGAAACCTTGTGTTTTAAAGTGTTGAGTGCAAAATATTTTCCCAATGGTGACATCTTACATCCCAAAGAAGTTGACAAAGCTTCTTTCACTTGGTCTAGCTTAGCAGCTGCGATGGAAGCTCTTAAGGAGGGTTTCAGTTGGCAGGTTGGGTGTTAAACTCTAATTTGCTTAATCCTATGGAGTGTAGTGTTAAAGATCTTTGGCTTGGGGATGATAGATGTTGGAACATTGGTAGAGTTCACGAGCTTTATGGTCATGATTGGGGGACAAAATTTGCAACTTACCGATCGGGGGTGAGGGACAATGCGACAGAATTGTGTGGTTTCATAATCCCCTTGGATCGTTCACTTCGAAGTCAACCTATTCCTGGTTGTTGCTGAAGGAGATTGGTTTTGGCCTGCATAGATTCTATTGGAAAGCTCTATGGAAGCTCGATATTATTCCGAAGATTCGGGTGTTTGCGTGGCATGTGGGTCACGAGATCCTCCCTACTAATTTTAGAATTGCATCCATTCAAATCCTCCCTACTAATGTTAGAATTGCATCCATTCAAAGTACACAATTATTGTTGTAGCATCACTTTATACTTATATATTGTACACAAAAATAATTATTTTATCCAATAAAAAATAAATTGATGTACTTATTTCTTTAAATGTGTATGATTGAATTCAAATTAAAATTTCATATATACATATGAGCCACAATAAAAGCTTAATGTGTATAATTACATCAAATTGCACATTAAATCAATATTCATATATTTGTTTGAGATTTATCCTTTAAGAAAACCACTTAACTAACATTTAAAAAAGAAAAGAAATTGATATGGTTAAAAGGTTTGAAGCCGAGACAAACTTAATTAAAAATTAAAACCATATTTTAGCTACTTGATCACAGAATATTTTGATTTACTCTGAAATCATACTGATATTTACTAAAACTTGAAAACTTCAAGAATGTATACTAAATGCAAAATTAGTATACAACTGGGATTGTCAAACTATGTAATCCTTCAAAAAAAAAAAAAAACTAAAACAAAACTAGGAATATCCTATTAACAATACTTATAGACTATAGTTATAGCTTTTGGTTGTGGTTAAGGGGTTTTGCTTTTGCTAAAGCCTTTTTGTCTCCAATATTGTACACATTTTGGGACGGATTTGGGAACTGGGCAGCGCATTAGAGATATATACTGTTTCCAGGATGAGTTTAATTATATCAATATTGTTTTCAAAAAATTTGAAATGTTGTTCAAAATTATACACATTAATAAGCAATTACCCGAAACCATTTAATCATGTTTATATTATTTTTAATTTGTATAAAAATTTATCAAAAGTTATTAAGATATGTGATTTTTATTTAATATTTATTAATTACCTATTTCTTTTATTAAAATTTTAAACATAGATAATTCAAATATTTTTATACTATATTATAGTATTATATATTTAATTTTAATATTATATAAATTATATAATATATAAAATAATAAAAATAACATATTATAAAATTAAAGAATTTGGGTCTTGAATATTTTAGCCCAAGCTCCTCATATTTTAAATGAGTTTTTTCTTGTGTTTAGATCAATTAATCGATTAGTTAATTAGAGGTTGGGAGGTTATAATTAGTTAATCAATTACTAATCCATCTCAAAACCCTCAACTGAAGTTAATTACAAACCCTAAAGCGAGTTAATCTTCTTGATTGGGTTTTCGATTTAGTTCGTCTACTTTTTTTTTCTTGTTATTTATTTATTTTATTTCATTCAATCTATTTTATGGTTAATCGTAATAGAGGAAATAATTACTACTACTTAGACTTGTTATTGTAAAAAATAATTTCATTATTTATTCCATCCCCTTGGGTACGATCCTCAGAACACTTTTGGTATTTTATTGTACAACTATATTACAATTTGACCGGTGCACTTACGGACACCGCCGTTTTTAATTTTTATATTTCCTGTGTTATATTTATTCTATAAACGATAATATGTTTATAGGCGGTCACGGTACAAATACTAAATTGATTCACAAATTATCTTGCATAACAATTTTTTTAAATAAACAGTTTGAAAAATAATATCTATTTTTTCTTTGAGTCATTATCAATCCTAAATCAACTTGTAACTTATTAATTACCTTGTAAATCAATCCCTTTAAAATATAATTCCAAAATATAAAATATATAAATAAAAATAATATCATAAACTATAACATCACTAATAAAAATATTAATAATTAAATATATATATATATAATTATTTTATTTTTAGTTTAATATTATAAATTTAAGTTGAACTTTACTAAATTAATTTTAAATCATTACCAGTTTTAAATGATATAATAAATTCCATTTATCAATTTTTTATTTAAGTTATCGAATATGTAATTATTACAAATTATTTATATATAGATAAAAATAAAATAAATGTTCAATTTAGTAATATTATCATAATGTATATGCAATTTGAAACACTTGTACAACTAAAAATAAAATAATTCATTAATTAAATTTTGGAAAATGTTATATTTTTCAAACCATTTTGAAAAATACAAATTTAAGTTTAAACAAAAACTTCAAAATGGATACTCAGTTTGAATATAAAAATGTATTGATTCTTATCACTAATTCAAATTTCAGTAACGAATTTAAATATCTAATATATTTGAATTAAAATTAAAACGATTTTAAGTAATTTGTATTCTTTGATTGGTATTCGTATGCACTATATATTAATATCGAACAATAAAATCAAATATTCGAATATGTAATATATAAATCCTCAAAATAAATGTAAATCAATACTAGAAGACTCAAATCACTTGCTTCAAATACTTGGCTACTTGTTCAAAAGTTTTTTTTTTTAACATATCTCGTACTTAAACTTTAATTCAGTCACACTTTTTGATACATTTGTGGTAACATCGTTGAAATGTGACGACATGAAACTGACAACCAATAATATGATAACACGTGACAACGCCGCACTATAACACTTGAAAACAAAAACTATGAAATATAAAAATATTAAGAAACTTATAAATATATAACAATTTATAAAATTATTTCCCTTCTGGAATAAACCTAGGAAATGATTATCTAGATTCAAACCTTTTTATTAAATATTATAAAAAATTATAAATATTATTCCACTTCTAGAATATACATGGACAATTATTTGTCCAGGTTCATTCGTGAAATAATTTATATATATTTTTTATAATGTTATATATATTAAGAATTTTTATTATGTTTGCCTCTTGTCATCATATTATTGGTTTTTAGTACCACATCATCACATTTTACATGATGTTATTGCAGAGGTACCAAACTATGTAATCAAATTAAAGTTTAAGTACGGATTAGGTAAAAATAACTAGGTGCCACTTAGATACAAGTGACTAAGTTCAAGGGACAAAACACATATTAACCTAATAATAAAATAATGTGAAATAAACAAAAGCTTCAAAACGTGCAGATATATTATTTTTTAAGTCTTTATTCACCGCAATATATAAATGGTGTGTAAAAAAATTGTCGACAGATAAACCTCGAGGATATACTAAAATTCAGTGACCTTTTACATTTTGCATTAAATAAAATAATTTACTAAGTATGAGCAATGTATAATAAAAATATGATATTTTATTAAGAAATTTTGTAAAAAATCTTTATAGAATAACCTATGAAAATTAGAAGTTAAAAGAGAAGAAATGTACCTTTATTTCATTTTTTTTTTGTCATTCAAGTGCATTATAATTTATAAGTCGTGTTTATAAAAATTGATATTTATTCATACAAACACAAACAATTCAAATAAACCTAACTCTTTAAATAAATATATGTTTAAATAATCACTTTTCACTGGAGTTATATTTATTTTACTTGTAACATCAGCCATAACTTATAACGTTTACTGGAGTCATTTAAATACTTGTAACTGCTATAAATATATAGAAAATATTAGGGCATTGGTTGATGTGGCTGTAGCGTTAACTGCTTTACCAACCTTAGGCCTTGGGGTTAGAAAACTGTCAATGTTTTGTCAGCTTTCAAACAAAATGAAGCCCTGAATCATGTAGGTCACGGGTTGCAGAAGAAGCAAGCTAAATAGTACTACAAAATACAAAGGAAACCAATCATAAAAGAAAGATCAATCATAAAGGGTCACAATCTGATCCAGGTGTTGGAAGCTTTGGATAGGCTTCATTGCATTGCATGCCCTCCAAGGAACGACTCTTTCCAAAGTATCAGAGGTTTGGCGTCAGCCACACATGGAAATCCAACACTCCTTTGCATTTAAATTTCTAGAGGTGAATGGGGACAGTGTGAAACTCATGGCCAACACCATCCCAATTTTTTTTCCACATGTTTCCATTCACGGTGTAGTGGACGCATGCTTTAATCAGCTTTTATTTTTCATTTTGTTGATGTTTTCATTTGGTTATCGGTTAGTACCCTATGAGCCAGGGTAAGCCTATATTAATTTAAGTAGTTCAAGCATTAAATTCAAACCCAAAATGGCACAAAATATATTATACTATATATAAATCAAGTATCAACGACAGCAGCCTCTCGTATACAAAGTTCAGAGAACCTGATATGCTTACTTAATGGCACTAGCTACTGTATGTTGAATTTAGGGCGCCTTACATATATTTAATGAAAGACAATGAAATATTAATATATATATATATACACGGTTGCCTTGTAATAGAGGTAAGAAAAACGATCAGGCAGTAACAGTTGCATTCATTTTCACATTTGATGAGTTGGGAGAAACATGGGCGCCTAATTAATTATATGGATTACCATGTTAATTGCAATTTGAAGTTTGAAACCATCATGTTGAAATGGTTAGAACTCAACCAAATCACGCAAGTTTGGTGCCTTTTTTTGCTATAAATTCTTCTCTGAATCGTCTCTACATCAATATAACATGTTAATATATCCATGTCAATGTAAAATAGGCTGCACTCTATCGGTCAGATTAAATGGGTCTTAAATTCAAATGCAGTGTTGATGATAGAGTTTTTTTTTTTTTCTTAAATAGAATTAGTTATTATAAATATTAAATTTAATAATCTATCAGCAAGGAACATGTTTTATTTGGTAAGTTAAAAAAATAGTAGGGGTTCGAAAATTAACTATTGAATTTAAGTTATAAGATATATTTTAGTTTATTAGTTAAAATTAAATAGGAATATAATTAGACTATTTCATAAATGTAAATTTTAAATTATAAAAAATTTAGTTTACATTTTATCTTTATTTTTAAAAATATTTCATGTTATTTTAAACAAAGTCAAATTGTAAACATAAATCATCAAAAGAATAATATAATGTTTAAAGAAATTAGTGTAATTTAAATGCAAATATTCTTTATTAAAATATAACTAGCTCTTTATCTAGTTAATATCGTTCACAATATTTATAGAAAAAGTCTATTATGGATTATTAAATATGTGTAAAAAATATTAAACCACTAAAATTATTAATGTTTAATTGATTTAATTTTTTTAATAATTAATTAAACTAGGCCTAATTAAATAATCCGACATAATTTTCATAATATGAGACTTCGACAAAGACATTTAGGGCACGTTTGGTTCGCTGTAATGGAATAGAGGTGTAATTGAATAGATGCGTAATGGAATAGAGGCGTAATAGGTAATTCTTTTGTTTAGTTGAATGGAATGGAATAGAGACGTAATGGTATTCTTGTGTTTGGTTGAATAGAATAGAGGTGTAATAGTATAAGGAAAAAAACTAAAATGACTAGAATACCCTTAGCAGAAATTGTTTAGGTAAATGATTATTGTTATTGTTATTAAATTTAAATAAAATTATTAATATCAATAACAAATAATTTAATCATATTTTAACATAATTATTATTAAATATATTTTAATTAAAATATATAATTTAATAAAATTCTTAATAGTAAATATTCTTATATGAATTTACTAAAATCATAATATATGATACTATAAAATATAATTTGAAATAATTATTAAATATATTTTAATTAAAATATATATTTTAATAAAATTCTTAATAATAAATATTCTTATATGAATTTACTAAAATCATAATATATGATACTATAAAATATAATTTGAAATAATTATTAAATATATTTTAATTAAAATATATAATTTAATAAAATTCTTAATAATAAATATTCTTATATGAATTTACTAAAATCATAATATATGATACTATAAAATATAATTTGAAATAATTATTATTAAATATATTTTAATTAAAATATATAATTTAATAAAATTCTTAATAATAAATATTCTTATATGAATTTACTAAAATCATAATATATGATACTATAAAATATAATTTGAAATAATTATTAAATATATTTTAATTAAAATATATAATCTAATAAAATTATTAATAATAAATATTCTTATATGAATTTACTAAAATCATAATATATGATACTATAAAATATTTTTAATTAATGTGTTGTATATGAATATACACATTTAATTAGTTTTATTTTTAATAAAATATTTCTAATTAATTCCTTCAATTTTAATCACCTTACAATTTATTCATTGTATTATATCTAACGGCTCATCTAAGTAATCACTAGTGCAATAAATCCTATAATTTTGTACAGGTCTTGTAATTACTCGATTAAAATTTTCGAACTACCTCAACTTAAAAATTCGATCCCAAATTCAAAATTTTCAATACCAATAAAAATCAACTTATTAAATCACCACTTGCAAAATATAACTATAAAAACATTACTATGGAGTAAACCATAAAAAAACAGAACATATAGTTCTAAATGACACCGAAACTTGAGTTCAATGATGAAGTATCGTAATTGAGCCCATGATCCCTTAAATACATAACTCCTCAAGGGAGCAACATCTATCACTCTATCGTCTAAGCTAATGCTTATATCAGAGGTATCAAACGTCTTCTTATATCTCTTACATTCACAACAAAGAATTCCAGCAAAACCAAAGTAACATGCATACAAACAAGCAAAATAGAAGGAATTCATTCAAACTTGTGCTTTAAAATTAAGTTCAATCAATTGCTAAAATCTGTAGCCCCTGAAATAAGAAGAATATAGAAGGCTTGTATGTGAATACAAACTGTCACAGGTACAAGTTCTCCTATGTTCAGATAAGTTGAGCCTTTTTAAGGTCAGAAACAACACCACTGTCTTCACTGCTCCTTTCATTGTACAATACCTGCAAATTATAAAAATTAGAAAAAAGAATATAGCATAGAAATGCAAGAAAATTAGTACAGAACAAATAACCACTTCGAGTATGACAACCTTATCTATGATGCCATATTCAACTGCTTCACTGGGGCTAAAATATTTTGGGCGCCTTATATCTTCTTCAATCTGCTCAGTTGATTTTCCCATATGTTTGGCATAGAGTTTAACCTTTGAGTGTAATACGTACAAGAAACATGCAGTTGTGTTTAGCCCAAATTTGGAAGCAAATCCAACAGCAAAATTTGTAAAGTCAGCTTTAATGAGTAAATTTATAGTCAATATATGCAGCCTATAGTTTAGTCATAACCCAACTTCTCGCCACCCTGAAAAATGTGAAAACAAAATTTAATAATGTTAGAAAAAGGGAGCAAACAAACGCAACATTTTAGTATCTTAATAATGCCAGAAAAAAAAGAAATATTTTTTTTACTTACGAAGCTCACATAAAATACATTTTAATAGAAGACAGATTCAGAACGCATTCTAAACATAAGCTTGCATTCCTTGGCATTCATTTAGCATTCAATGCCAACAAGGCAATAGCAACAGAAACTACTGCAGTCTCTAGAACAGGGTCAACTTCCAATAAGAAAATCATACCTTGGTTGTTCCAGTGGAGTTTATGTACAAGTAAATAGGCTTCTGCTCATCTTCATATTGAAGGTAAAGAAATTCAGCCAGTATCAACCCTGTAACAGAAGGAACAAGCGACATTCCCAAGTAAACTATCTGATTCTTGTACAAATACGATGCTAAGTCTGGTGGAGGTTGCTCCCATGCACTTCCCCTCAAAAACGGAATAACCTATCACAAAATTCCGGGGAAACACAACACGAATGAATTTATTCAATTGCATCCTATTTACTACATGGGTTTATTGCTTCTATAAACTCAAATTAGAAATTGTTGAGGAAATATAAAAGTGCAAACAGTAATAAGAAGAATCATATTTTGTATTAGGTGATTTTGAATTTAGAAGTAGAAAAGAATATAAAAACAATAATAGAGACTAACCTCAATCGCCAACACTCCAGCTTTTCAATTCCACGTCTCTCCTTGAAGAAAACCCAAACTTTACACTAAAATACTTGAATAATTTTTCAATGTCATCAAGCTTTGAAGCTAACCCGCAAAACTAAAGCAAACCTAAATTAAATCTGACCCCCAAAAAATGAAAAACTTACCATAACAAAAATACCAAACTTCATAATTCACTAATATGTATACATATAAGCAATTAAAATTCTGTTTAACTGATTAAAAAACAAACATATTATGCTTTAGAAAAGCAAAATAAGTTTATTAATAAAGCAGTGTTGTCAAAACAAAACTACTGAAATTCAATTACAACAAGCACCCTTACAAATCCAAAATTCAGATAAAATTTCAGCATCAAATTCATCTCAGTACACCAGCAGACAACATAACAAGACAACTAAATTGCTAAATTAGAACAGCAATTCCTAAGAAGCCAACGTAACAAGCCATTTTTTATGCTTTAGAAAAGCAAAATAAGTTTATTAATAAAGCAGTGTTGTCAAAACAAAACTACTGAAATTCAATTACAACAAGCACCCTTACAAATCCAAAATTCAGATAAAATTTCAGCATCAAATTCATCTCAGTACACCAGCAGACAACATAACAAGACAACTAAATTGCTAAATTAGAACAGCAATTCCTAAGAAGCCAACGTAACAAGCCATTTTTTATGCAGAGAACTCTACTTGATGGAGATAGGAATCAAGTTCAAGAAGTTGAAGTCATCTAAGAAGATGCGCATGATTAAAAAAATAAAGCAATTTTTTTCTTACAAAGATTGACAACTCTACTTCCGACTTCGCCAATGCTAAATTTACAACTATAACATTGTGACTATATTTGTTGCCTTGCCAGTTGCCACCCAAAACAGTCAATTATTTTGCAAAAATGTATCAAACAAACTCAAGCCAAAAGACAACATTTCCATCAAAAAAGAAGAAAAAAGGAATAAGTCATAAGACAGTAAATTTTAATACTCGAAGACGAGAAAAAGGCAAAAATCGAAAACAGCCTAGTTAGAAATCAAATGTTTTCCCTTCTCTTTATCTCTTAATTACTTTGTTGTTGTTGTTGTTGTTGTTGTTGTGTGTGTGTGTGTGTGTTTTTTTTTTGGCAATGGTCGGTGTATACAATAGAGGAAATTGAAGAGCGCCGACTGAAATCACACATCAAAATTTTAACTCATTCAGATTCGATTAATTAGAATGTTACAAAAGGACTAAATACTTCACCTTCGTCAATCCCGCGTACAAGAGAGAAGAAATTGAAGTTCAACCAGCAGAGAAAAACCATACAAGGGCGGCACCAACGAGCAGGCACACCGACGAGGACGAAACTGAAGCACTAGCAGCGAAGAAGAGACAGCGGGCTGTGATTTGGGGTTTTACTTTTAGACGGATTTTTGTTTTTATTATTATTATCAAGTTTTTTTTTCAGAGAACAGAATGAGATGTAAAATGTTAGCAAATAAAAAACCTTTCTTGTATAAGGATGTCAGGCAATGGAGAAGCATCGACACGGATCTTCCCCTCTCGTACTGGTGTCCTACGGAATACGAACTGTCAAAACACTGTTGTCAAAAAATGAACACAGATGATTGGCAGCCGGCGAGCGGATGAAGAAGAAGAAGCAGTCTGCTGATGAGTGATGAAGAAGAAGCAGTTGTGGCGGCTGAAAGGAAGGAAATCAAAAGAAGCAGTTGGGAGGGTAAAACAGGGCAGAAGAAATTGGGAGAAGCTAAAACGCATGAAAACTGACCTTTCCTTCCGGAATAGAAAGCAGCAGATATGATAGAATAGGGGCGTAATCTAATAAGCCCATAATAGGGCATTACACCCAACCAAACATATGATTAAGTGGGGCCACGTAATAAGGATGTAATGGCTGTATTGGAATAGAGGCGTAATGGAATAGAGGTGTAATGGAATAGAGGTGTAATAGCAAATCAATTGTTTGGTTGAATGTAATGGAATAGAGGCGTAATAGTATTCTTGTGTTTGGTTGAATGGAATAGAGGTGTAATAGCATAATGGAAAAAACTAAAATGACTAGAATACCCTTAGCATAAATTTGTTTTGGTAAATGATTATTGTTATTGTTATTTAAATTTTAATAAGATTATTAATATCAATAATAAATAATTTAATCATATTTAAACATTATTATTATTAAATATATTATAATTAAAATATATAATTTAATAAAATTCTTAATAATCAATATTCTTATATGAATTTACTCAAATCATAATATATGATACTATAAAATATAAATTAACATAATTATTATTAAATATATTATAATTAAAATATATAATTTAATAAAATTCTTAATAATCAATATTCTTATATGAATTTACTCAAATCATAATATATGATACTATAAAATATTGAACGTCAAAATATTGATATCAGATATTCTAAAGTATCGGATTTAATTAACAAGGAAGATTATACCTGGAAACAAGGAATTATTCGCACGCTGTTTGGAGAAGAGAAACTGCAGCATATAATTTCAATTCCGTTGGTGAGCAACAGGATACAGGATGTTCCAGTATGGCGTGGCGACAATACTGAGATATATACAGCTAAAAGTGGCTATAGATGGCTCATTACAGAGGGGGGTACAAGATTAAATAATGAAATCCCTACTACTTTCTTTACAAGGCTTTGGGAGCTCAAAATTCCAAGCAAAATACGAATTTTTCTATGGAGAATTGCTAATGACTTTCTACCTACTCTACATAATCTAAAAGCCCGGAATTTGGTTGTTAACACTTGGTGTCCGATGTGTCAAACTAAAGAGGAATCGGCGGATCACCTATTTAGACGTTGCTTATTCACGCAGCAAGTCTTGCGGGGTTTGGGAATGGCAGTCCCAACATGCAACAGAGAGAACAGTTGGAATAAGTGGTTAGCAACAGAATTTGAAAACCAGAGCCTAGATGCATGTAAAATTAGAGCTATTACATTTTGGGCAATCTGGCATAATCATAATAAGCTTTATCATGATGGTGTACGAGAGTCAGTTACTGAAGTTGTGGGATTTATTAAGGCCTACTATGCAGAGACAAATGTTGAGAGGGAGAGATTAAAGAACTCATGTGACGTTGGACATTTAGTTTCGTAACCACCGGTTAATGACACCATAAAAATCAACTTTGACTCTTCCTTTAATCAAATAACAAAATGTTCTATCTCAGGGATCATAGCGCGAAACAAAGAAGGTCTAATAATGGCAGCGTGTACCTACCCATGGGAAAATATTGCAGATCCAGTGATGGCTGAGGCGAGGGCGTGTCTGCAAGCCGTTATTTTGGCTGAAGATATGGGGTTCCAGGAAGTTTGCATTGAAGGGGATGCGTTAACCATAATACGTAAACTGAACTCTGTGGATGAAGATAGATCGTGTATTAGCAGCTTGATTAAAGAAATTAAGGGAAGAAGTTATAGATTTAAAAGAATGTGTTTCAAGCATATACCTAGGGAGGCCAACAAAGCGGCTCATACGATGGCGAAAGAAGGAGGGCGCTACGAGCATCCTCGATTTTGGATAGAGGAAGCGCCGCATGCAGTGGAGATTTTGATAAATCATGAGAGAAGAAACAACATTCATGGTGGTTAGAGGGAAAGGCAGAGTCCGGGTCTGTGATGTTTTTGAGCCCGATGAACTCGCATTTCAGAAAGAGACGGTGATCTTAGTAAGATACGATCTTGGGAGAAAATATGTCTCTAGTACGGCTGATACAGAGGTTTCATGCTCAACAGAAGTAGAAGAAGGAAGGAGAAGGGTTGTTTAGATCTTTTTTTTCTTTTTTTTGGCATTTCAGGTGTCCTAGACACAGCATTTATTTTCAGTTTTGTTTTTCAAGGCACCGTTTGGGTGGCCATTCATTTTTTGACTTTTCATTTTATTGTTTTTAAGTCTGTAACAGGTGTTTCCTTCTCCTTTTATTTAATAGTATCAGCTGATCTCTTTTAAAAAAAACATAATTATTATTAAATATATTATAATTAAAATATATAATTTAATAAAATTCTTAATAATTAATATTCTTATATAAATTTACTCAAATCATAATATATGATACTATAAAAGATAATTTGAAATAATTAATATTAAATATATTTTAATTAAAATATATGACTTAATAAAATTCTTAATAATTCTTAATATTCTTATATGAATTTACTCAAATCATAATATATGATCTATAAAAGATAATTTGAAATAATTAATATTAAATATATTTTAATTAAAATATATGACTTAATAAAATTCTTAATAATTCTTAATATTCTTATATGAATTTACTCAAATCATAATATATGATTCTATAAAAGATAATTTGAAATAATTAATATTAAACATATTTTAATTAAAATATATGACTTAATAAAATTTAAAATAATTATAACTAATAAATTATCTTATATGAATTTGTATAATTTAAAATAATTATTATTACATATAATTTAATAATAATATATAATTTCATAAAATTCTTGATAATAAATTTTCTTATATGAATTTATACAATTTAAAATAATTAATATTAAATATAATTTAATAATGATATATAATTTCATAAAATTCTTAATAATAAAATGTTCTTATATGAATTTACTAAAATCAAAATATAACTTGAGAATTATATTCGCATAAACATAATTAACTTATATTAAGAAAATGTTAGATGAAAATGAAATTCTACATCATAATCCATATGTTATATTGTTTTACAACATCAAAAGTTTGAACATTGATTTTAATGGTGAGAAAGAAATCTTGACCCATTCCAATCAGCGCAATGAAGGTAAACTAAAGAAAGCGATCATTTGAGTTGGATGATCCGAATTTTACTCAAAGCTTCATACTGCGATCGTCGGTTAAACCTTCAATTTCCCATAAGGTTGAATATAAATTTGAAGCTTTCTCTTCCATCTTTTGATATTCTTCGACTTCATTGAACTACCAACTCGGAGGCAATACTCCTACTGATTTGATCGCCAACGGCCTTGATGTTTTCGGCCAATAAAGTGGCAGCCTCATCAAATGAAGAATACATGTTATCACGAGCAGCAAATTTCTTTTTTCTCTTATTTGAAGATGAGGAACCCCCTTGGTCTCTATCTCCTCGCGGCTCCGTACCAGAAGCATCCATGTCGTCCAAAGAGACATAAGCTTCGCAGTCATAGAATATGTTTCTCTCTTCATTCATATATGTAGTAGGTATATCCTCAGCATTTACTTCTTCAAGAACATCAGCCGCTGTTTGAGCATCTTTCCCAGTCGCTCGATCTCTTGCGTATATGGCAGTAAGCTGGTCGTAGTAAGGGAAAGTACGATGTCTGAATTGAGCAGCTTCTTTGTGACTCTAAAAAAAATGAGGAAATCATATTAGTTGTAAGTTTGGTAAAAAAAACAAATAAAGACTTGAAATACATTTTACCTTTAAATAGGAGTCCCAAACTGCTTCTTCAGCAACAACGAGCTGCCTATGCTCGTCCCAACCAAAACTGCTATTGTTTTGGCCATTAAGCATGTCGTAGACGATTGACCATTCCCTTTTTAGTAACCTAATCCTCGATTCAATATTTGGTTTCGCCTTCAACATTGCATTTGGTAAAGCCTTTTCTAGCATTTTTTCTAACTCGTTCAAATAACCGGCTTTGAACTCGGTATCAGCATTAAATGTTCCAACATTGTGCAAGTCTACCATGCAAGAAACCAAGGTTGCATCTTCTTCTGGAACCCATTTTCTTTTGGCTCCTCGAGAAGCTTGAGAAGAAGCATCTGCTTGTGGAACACCTGACATAATTATCTTAAGAAAAAAAAACAAATTAACATTATTTACTATTTTTAATATCATGAATCAAAAGGTGAACAGTTTATAAAATTATATTGTTAGTTCAATATCATGAATCAAAAGCTCAATACTAAATTTAAAATTATAACACATCTTTGAATGAAAAGAAATTAAATTATAATTCAACAAGTTTAGTACAATACAGAATTTTATTCAAACACCACCAAAGTTTCATAAACTAGATATATAAAATAACATCAACAAATTAAGTCAAACTCAATTTGTCCCTAAACCTAACTAATTTCTAGATGCTTGCCATTCATCGAACATTTGGTTGGCTAGTTCCATCCTCCAAGTAGCCCAAGCATCCGATGGATGAATATTTGTGATATTCAGTTCATCCTCATCCACCACATTACTAGGCAATCCTTCTCCCACCTTCGCTTCAATGGGATCAATACTCATATGGGTTCGAATAAAATTATGGAGCAAACAACATGCAATAATAATTCTATTGTGCACCCTTACAGGATAGAACGATGGACTCCTAAGTATTCCCCATCTAAGTTTTAATAACCCAAAGCATCTTTCAATAACATTACGTGCTGAGGCATGTTTCATATTAAAAAACTCTTGCGGAGAACTTGGCTGATAACCCTCACGCCACTCGTTCAAGTGATATCGTTCTCCTCTAAATGGTGCAAGAAATCCCTCACAATTTGTATATCCAGCATCAACTAGATAATAACAACCTATAAAATTAATTTTTTTTTAAAATAATTAATTCAGCACAAAAAGTTTGATCTTAATGAACGATATCAAAGTCCTCTAACTATCCACTTTACCATGAGGAACTTTTAGTCCATGTCTTCTACTAATGACATCTCGAAGAACCCGTCCATCGGCAACTGAACCTTCCCAACCAGGAAGAACATAAACAAATTGCATCTCAGGTGTATAAACACCTAGCATATTTGTTGCTATGTCACTTTTTCGCGTTCGATATCTAGGTTTATCAACTGTTGGAACCCTAATCTTGATGTGGGTTCCATCGAGAGCACCTAAGCAATTCTATATCACATGATATAAAACCTTGAGTTAGAATACTATTTTAAATCTAAAGCAACTAAATGTTGTACAAGCTATATATAAAACTCAGCCCAATACCTTAAACCATTTCCACCTTGTGTCAGAAGAATCGGCTGTAATTGGCTCCGGCTTTTTAAATGACACATCTTGTAAGCGTATGACAGTATTTAAAACACTATGAAATGCTCTGCTAACAGTTTCCCCGGACCTTCTAAAGTGATGCTTGATGTAATAGGGCCCAATCGACCCAGGCCCTACAAATAATAAAACAAACACAACAAAAGCAATAGCAGGCCCAATATCGGGCCCAATAGCCAATTTCAACCCTAACCCAGCAAAAAAACATTTGTTGAAACCCTAAGAGCCCCCAACCGCCGCAGGTTTCGGCCTCCATGCACACGTCTCGGAGCCTCTTTCCCGCGCCAAACTCTCCACACACCTGCAAAACAGAGTCCAACAGAGAAGAAATAGCAAAAATAATTAACATTTGTTCTTTTCTCGTTTTTTTTCGGCCTATAAAAGGCCCTTTTGTAACCTGTAAAGAGGGAGGAAAAAATACAAAAGAAATTGAAAGGAAACACTGAGTATTCAAAGATTTTAAAAGGTGAAATTAGATTTGCTTTTTCTTTCTACTTTTTTCTCTCTTTTCTTTTATTTTGGTTTTTTAAAATAAATAATATAAAAGGGGTTTCTTACTGCTGACCTCGTCGTGAAACCCAAGCCTACTCCGCTTGAATCGGAGCTAGTCGAATTTGGGATTTGAATCGGTAGAATCCGAGAACGCATGCGGCGTTAGCATCGGGCAAAACCCTAGCAGAGGGCCTTTGATTTTTTTTCCTTTTCACTCGGTTCTCAAATGTTTTCAGAGGAAGGAAATGGTTTAAAATAATAGGGCAAAGCAGGCGTCGTTTGTCCAAGTCTTGACCAGCAGATGACCCGACCCGGAGGAGGATCCGCTGCTCGACGTCGAAGGGAATTTACATAAGCGGCCCCTCCTTTTGCAACAGCATGTCAATTAAATCCTTTTATTTATTTAAAATTGGGCCACATATTTAATTCACGTTTCAATTCGGTCCCCTTCAAGCTGCGTTTGGAGGCTCAGGTAAATTGCTCCTTTGGTCCTCCATCCATGCTGCGTTCAATGTGATCCTATTTTTAAAATTTACTTGAATTTACCTTTTTTTCCATTTTAGCTCAATTTAACCCTTTTTAACTGCTTATTATTATTATTATTATTATTATTATTATTTTTTATAACATTCATGCATTGTTTTATATAATACATATACATATGCACATTTTAGTATACTTGCATAGTTTTTAATATATAAAATATATATTTATAGTATACACATAATATTTTCTTATATAATATATATATATATATATGTGCATGTTTAGGTTACACGCATACCTATACTTTATACATATATTTTTTCCTTTTCCATGTTTTTAAAATTTCTATATATACATATACTGTTATACTTTAATTTCAAACTTTTTTACTTTTGTAAATAAATTCATACGTATACTTCTAGATATGTTTTTACATTATTCTTTTTATCATAAATACATACATACATACATACACATTTTAAAATCCACATATGTTTCCGTATTTTACAATCCAAATGCATTCTTTTTATTAGGTATATATATATATATTATTAAGCTTTTATAAATGCATGCATATATTTTATACATACGTTTTACTTTTTATATATACTTTATATGTTATATATTTTATTTTATTTTATATACACATACTCATATTCTGTTTTAATGTATGCTTATACATGCTTTCAAGATTTATTTATGTCTCATACTTATATTTTGCAATACATATGTATTTTCCTTATTTTTATACATACTTTCTTTTTTTTTTACTTTCTTCACAATTTCCAAATACATACATGCATTTTTTATCAGTATACTCCATTCCATTTTTTTATATGCACACTTATATGTATGCATTAGACATATCGTCATATACTTGTAAATTTATTTGTATATTACACCTACTTGCATGTACATGTGTAAATATCTATTCATATTTGGTTGAAATTAGGGCATCTGTTTAATGTTACACCTTAACCCTTTTAGCATCCCTTTTAAAATATATATTCTGATTTTCTTTCAAAGTATTTAAATCATCTTTTTTTCAAAATGTTTGGCATTCATAATTCTCGTGAAAGATCGTGTCCTAACTTACTGGATTGCGATTATTTTTCGATGAATTTAAAAAGCCAAGTATTTGTTTTGCAATAAATTTGCAAATTTTAAATAAAAGCTTATTCTTGGGAATTCAAAATGTTGGGTCCTAACTTACTGGTCATGACATTTTCTTCTCGAGATAATAATTTTCAAAAGCAAAGGCAATATTCGGTATTTTGAAGATTTAAAAATATTGTGCCTTAACTCACTGGGTGTGGTGTTTTATTTCTTTGAAATAAGAATGTCTTATCGTTTTAATCCATTCATGAAATAAAAAGTTTCCTTTTAAAATCTTTTCAAATTTTCGACACCAAGGCATTTAAAAAATCAATTTGGTACCAATTTTGGGCGTTACGAGGGTGCTAATCCTTCCTCGTGCGTAATTGACTCCCGAACCTGTTTTCTCAAATTTCGCAGACCAAAATTATTTTTAAGGTGGGCCGATCACACCTTAATAAAGGATCGGTGGCGACTCCAGTTTTTATTTTTAAGTCAAAACTAAAATTTTTGTTTTCAAAAAACGGTTTCGACACTTGATAACTTGATTTTTCAGGTGATGGGAGATGATATGTAAAAACATTGCTACTTGCTCATCAACAAGCATGAACCTTGACGGCTTCAATCCCCCTATCGATTCTAACATCTCACATAGTTTAAAAAAGGCAGTTCTATTCATCCTAACTCGTTCAATACAGGTCTCGTCACTAGCATATTCAAGCCTTTTCACATAATCCCTTTTTGCATAAAAATCTAAGCTATAGGACCTAATCCTTGGTCTATAAGTATGTAGGCTAAGGCTGGCACCCATTCTAAATAAGAACCAAATCGCAATTCTACAGATTTCCAACCATATTGTCAATGCAATACCAATTCTTTTACGCCTCACACTTTGTGCAATTAAAGACAGACGAGCCATTACTGTAACATATTAACATTAGAACACACTATCAAAGAATTGAAGTTGCAATTATACATTATCAAATAAAAATAAATAGCACAAATTTAGAACACACGAAGCAAAAAAGTATCTATTAAATGATATCGTTGCAACTTTAATTTCATTTCTTTATCAATCACCCAAACAATAATGAAAGAAAAGATATTTAAAGGTATATGTATAATTGACCTAAAATTAATTGTTGGTATTTGTTAGATTATAACTAAACTCATTATAATTTAAAATTATAAAGCATGTTCAAAGTTTGAACATTGATTAGTTTATTTATTGATGATTAGTTTAATTAAGGTGACCTAATTTTAAAACAAATAAAATAAAGAATGAGGATTTGGTTTACTAATGAAATTGAAGTTTTAAAACTTTTATAACATTTTAAATTTAAATTTCATTTTGTAAAAATATATATAACTTTTATCTCATTTACATGTACAAATAATTATTAAAAAGTAGTATTGTATTTGCAATTATGATTGGAAAAGATTGTAATGTAGTATTGTATTTACATGTACAAATAATTGTGATTTAAGCCCATTATTTTAAAAAACATACATATCTTCTAAATACGCCATTTTTCACACACATACCTTGCTATATAACTACTAATTAGAATTTAAAATCTTATTTAAAGAAAATTAATTCTTTTATTACTTGATAAAGCTTTTGTAATATTAAATCGAATCCAAAATCTTACTTAATTATATCAAATTTCTTATTATTATATTTCTTGGAATTAGTCAGTTGGACTTATTAAATCAAAATATAATCAATTGGTGTCTATCAATACTTGAATTCAACTTTTTTTATTGTTTTTAATGTTTATCTAAAAACTAAATCCAACACCAATCAAATTGAATAAGGTCTAAACATTGCTATTGAGGAAAAACACAAGATATAGTCCATGCATTTTTATTTTTTTTATTAAGGAGAGTAAAAGCTATTACATAGCAATCAATCTAGGAAAACATAAATCAATAACATCCTCATGCATACATTCAAAGCAAAATCAAGAGGTCGGGACAAGAGTAAAAGCTAATGATGGACTCCTTTTGTAGCCTTTGTTAAGCAATTAGCCATCCTATCGCATTCTCAATGCATATGTTTAATACCAATATCTCAATATCAATGCAACAAGTCTCCAATGGCATGAATGACATACGAATTCAGTTGTATTATTAGAGTACCCTTAACATGATGCAATGCTTCCAAACAATTTATTTCTAACAACACATCACAACGGCTATGGATTTTTCGAAACAACAAAGTATAACAGAAAAATTATTATACTCAATGTCAAAAAACAAGATGAAACAACAAAGTATAACAGTCAAAATTTCAAACAAAATCTCACTGTCCAGCTGTACAATTTTTCAGTGTTTCAAACCACATATCAAACATAAAACAGTTGGTGAATCCGGTTGAAGACTACACACAATGGCCTCTGCTGTTTTGCAATATGTCAAGGAGTTTTTGACTGTCAGTACATCAAATATAAATCCTAAAACTATGTCGTGATGTTGAAAAGCACACTTTTTGACATAAAATGCATGAACAGGGACTGCTCCTTAAGTTCCTACTGTTTTTTTTCCATGTAATTTCTCTTTACTTCTGTGTTAGCCCCTCTCATATAATCCTTTTCTCATATTTCAAGATCAAAAGTAAAGGGCACACCGATGCTTCCCATGCAATGAAAATGATGATTTATAGCCCTCTCTAATCATGCCAGAGCCCAAAAACTTGATCTTCAGAAATACCAACATGAACATGCCACAATCCAAGGCAAAGACAGACAAAGAAATGAAAAGTTCAAGATTCATACCTCAAACCAAACGCTGAGACCGAGAGAAAAAATGAAGCAGTGGATCACAAGAATCAGCAGTGAATTACACCTTTGAGACTGCAAGTCAAGCCGCTAACAGAGCATCCATGCCTGGATCACAAGAATCAGCAGTGAATTACAGCTGCAGCTATGTCATTGAAATCAGCAGTAAAGGTTTAGACTTGTTCACGGAATTTACAAAGTTAAATCAATAAGAAGCATGATTTAACAAACTACTACAAACTTTCAGAAGAAGATAGAAATTTTAAAACATGAATTTTTAACCATATAAGTGAACATTTGAAGCACGCAATTCCAAGGAAAAAGTGGAGGGGATGATATCAATTTCCTCTCTTTTTGGATTTCTATTTGTTAATGACAAATACAACCTCAGATTTCAGCTACTCCAACATAAATATAATAGGGTAACAATTTTATAAGAAACCAAATCAAACAAATTTCCACAATTAACTCTAGTAGTTGATCTGTAAGCCAGATCTCCTTCCAGGCATAAGAGTAAACTTCTAACGCCAATAACTAATTTAACTTTAAAAATCCATTGGCATGAACTAGTCAAATTTGTGTTAATAATAGATACATATTCGTTTTCTACAAAGATATGCAGAAGCAATGCATCAAAGCAAGCCAGCCATTACTGAATACAATTGCCTCCAAGACTCAACAACCAAAAAATCTAAAATCTGAACTCTAACAAGAAATACAATTACAAGAAAAATGGCGAAAAAATGGCTTGAAAAGCAAGAACCCTTAGCAAAGAAAAAATGTTTGGTAGAGAGAAGATCTGTATGTATTTCATGGAAAGGAAATAGTTTTCTTTTTTCTTTCTTTCAGATCAAATTTGTTGAGATAAATAGAGAGAGAGAGAGAGAGAGGAACCCTTCGGAAGAGATAATGAAGGAAATTTCTTGTAGCGATTGAGTCGACCGAAAAAGAGTTTCAGATTAACATCAATTGGCTTGAGTTTGAGAGCAGTATAAGGAAGCATCAATTTTCTGAAATCCATTTGAAGTTGCCTAAGAGGAGCAGAAAGCTTCCCCCTCGAAAACACAGAACTCTTCCGGATTTTATTCCCAGTGATATGGTCTGCATTCGGTTGCTGTTGCTACTTCTTTTTCACAATTGGCTTAACAAAAACCTTCGTCTTTCTCTTTTTTTTTGTTTAAATTCAAATACCAGAACATGATTTAACCAAACCAACAAAAGAAAAACAAAGAACCCCCAAAAAGACCGTAACTGTGCAAAAATAGGCCTAAATTCAAAGTGAGTAGACTAATTTTGGACTTGAAAAGAGTCGCTCAATGCTAAAGTTAAAGAAGCGAGCCATACCTCGAGGAGGAGACGCCGCAACCTATTCGAATGGAGTATTGAAAGAGAAGAAGGGTTTAGGGTGGGTTTTTGAAGAAAGGGCAATTTTCACTGGCAACTCATTGTTGAGATTACTCACACAGCGATTTGAGACAGTGGAGATTTGGTTCAAGAAAGCTATTGTTGATGTTGGGAGGGAGAGGGTGGGGTGGAGATGGATTTTGGCTGGGGAGGGTAAAACAGAGACAATTAGCTAATCCTTACTTTTGGAACGGATTAGAAATCGTTGTTGAAGTAGAGAAAATGAGGAATACATCCGTAACGTAATAGGCCTCTAATAGGCAATACATCAAACCAAACACGGGATTAAATGGGGATTAAGTAGGGCCCACGGAATAGGGGTGTAATGGCTAATCCATTACACCAAACCAAACATGTTGTTACAGATATAACCAAAACTTCATTGGTATGCTTGATGATGAGTTGAATTATAGTGAAAAATAAAAATAATCAATCGATTAAAATGTGTATTTATAATAATTATATAATTAAAAATTTTAAAACATGAAAAAATAATATTCAATAATTTGCTATCATTTGCGGGTTTGTTTTATAACATTTTAATTATTCTAAATTTTATTTTAAAATTATAAAACTTACCCTTAAATATGTTATTATATTTCTATATTAAAATTGATCATGTATTTAATAATTCATTCAATTATTTATTAATTTATATCTATATAATTATATATTATTTTTATGGACATAGACATAATTGGAGTTCTAATATTGTTATAAATTGGCATCAAATTCAAGTCTAGGTATCCTCGTTCCTTACCCAAATTTGTTTTTTATGTTGATATATGTTAGATATAATCTATTTATAATTCTTTTATATATTAATTACATATAAATTATTTGGTTTAAATATGTTAGAAGTCCTTGTACTCTTTCTAATTTAAAATTTAATCCTTATACTTTAATTTTAAGAGACACGCATTTTATCGAATATAAAAATATTGCTCCCTCTGTTCAATTTTACCATTAGTGTTATTGATATGGCAATAATATAAAACGTAAAATAGTATTTTTAATCCTCGACATGTGTAACGTTTGACATATTCGCTCTAACTCTTTAAAATACATAAAATTAGAAAAAATTATATTTAAAATATCATATTTTCAATAGAAAGTCTTAAAGTTTAAAATTTTATAATTTTAAATTTCAAAAAATTATAAAAATAAAAATTTAAATTTTCAAAATAAAAAAATGATTTTCAAAATTTAAAAATATAAGTTCCAAATATTTTTTTTTAAAAATGTGTTATTTGCTCTTTAGATAGTAATCGATCTCTTTAAAGTTCGAGCTACTCGTTCAGCCCATATTAAATAGGATTTGAAAAATATTTTTAATTTAATTCAAATCAATTATATATCAAAAATATTTTTATTTAAATATAAATATACTATATACATTATATATCAACTCCATCCGTTTGGCGAATGAAATTTAACGAAATTATTAAAAAGTTGCTAACATAGGCATGCAACAAAATAAAACCTAATGTTAGAAATACAATGAAACAAAACTTTGAATAAGTGAAATCAACAACCCATAATTTTGTTAATTGAATCATTAACTATTCAAAATAATAAGGCATCTAATGAACTTGTGGATCCATACTGCTTACGTGAGATAATAGGTCTACTAGTTCTAAAATATGATGCGAATATGAAATAAGCAGTAAGTATCATGAATAAGAGGCTTATTTCCCCTTTTAATATCTTCTTTTCAAGGAATAGACCTTTTGTGCATTCGACATTTCTTTTTAGTTTTTAATGCCTGTGTGGTTATATTATGGAAAACGTTGTGTCCAGAACAATATAAACAACAAATATAAAAACTCTGCACTTACATAATTTGGACTTATTTTACGTGTGCGGAGTATTTCTCGAATTCACTAAAATACTCTTAATATAAAAAACAATGATTGAAACTTAATCTCTAACACTTTTCTTAGCCACCTCAAGGTCCACTATTGATTTAGAAGAAAATGAATTAACCATAAAAATCAATGGTGAGATTTTAAATGTGGTCACCAACCGAGCGAGGAAAGTAAGAGGAGGTTAGGGGAGCAGTGCAATGATTTATTTATTTTTAACACTCTAAAGCCAAGGGACGTACTTCCTTTAATCCATGGAGGTTGAAAATATAAGTTTAAGGGAAGGGGTAAGTGAACAAAGGTGGAATGACATGATGGACGATGGACCAATGCAGATAGAACTGGAGAATTGTCCATCTATGAAGTAATGATGCTTTCGGATGAATTTGCCAGTAAAACTTAATTATTTGGAATCGATATTTAACTTTTTCTAAATTATTGCACATTTAGCTAACTGTTTAGGATAGATTTTAATTTTTATCAAACTCATGTTATAGAAACCGTAACACTCTAGAAATTAGAATTTTGGGTGAAAACAAAGCCAGTGTCACAACACGATAACCCCGTGCCGCAACACTAATGGCAGATTTGACGAAATTGAGGAAATCCTTTCAATGCCACAACATGGACTTTGGGTGTCACGACACTGAAGCCAGTATACCCAGAAATCCAAAAATCCAGAGTGTGTCGCGACATCGAACCCCGATGTCGCGACAACAACAAATAGATAGGGGTGTTGCGACACGAAACCCCTGTGTCACGACTTCGCTGCAATTTTCTACAGGGTTGACCCGACCCATTCGCGCGACCCAACAACTTAAAACTTCACTTTACCCGATTTTTAACCCTCAAAATAGCTATTTTATAACCGAAATACATATTATCCCCTTATTTAAACATCTCTTAACTCATTTAATCTCTCAAAACCTCTTAAATTCTTTAGACCCTAAAACTCACTTTTCCTTTTTCATTTTTGATTTGTTTGGAAATTTTCTTCTTTCAATCTTACTCGATACAAGGAAGCACGGGAACATCTCAAGGAATGATGAGCAAACGAACGTGAAGAGGAATCCAAGGACTTATACAAGGTTCAGGGTTCCTAAACTCAACTTTTACTGTTCCATTGAACTTATATGGTTGATATTTCATTAGGTACTAAGATTAAACATCATGCCTCCTAGAAAGGTTTGAAGAACTAATGAACCAAAATCATCAACGATTCTTAACCTCTCTAGTTTCTCAAACCCAAATGTGGGAAAATATTTTGTTGAATTTTAAAGGGAAACCTTCATCCAAGAGAGGGGATTTGATCCGTCAATAATTATTTGCAAGGAAATATGGCCTTTGGTTAGATATCATCAGTGGGAATGTTTTTGGACGATCCCAAAAGACATCGCTGTGGTCCCTGTTGTTCAAGACTTTTACGCATCTTTACGGGACCAAAAGTCTAGGAGCACTGAAAGCCATATGTCGGAAATGGTACCTGTGCAAGGAAAAGAAGTGTGAGTAACCCCTTGAATTATTTGTGACTTTTATAATGCCCCATACTATAAAAAATATTTTATTGATGAAACTGACTGATAGAGGATTGCGCGCGGACCAAGATCGAGTTGTCAAGTCACGGGCAACTCATATGAACACACTAAACGCTTCGATCTGAAACGAAACAGAAAATTAAGCTTAGAATCAATTAGATCTGAAACAAAAATACCCAAAACAATAAAGGATCATCCAAGAATAAAAAACACTTATGAGTAACTATTCTTGGAAGCCAAGAACACGAAATTGAATTCAAGAGAGACTCCAAACAGCAACTTAAATTCAAAGTCCAGCAAAACGAATTGAATCAGAGTTAAGATGATAGGACGGCAAGATTAATTAAAAAGAATGACTAAGGAACGTTTCTTGCTGCCAAGAAGGGTGCCGATCAGATTCTTGAAGAGTATAATGGCTGGAAAAGAAAAATAAAGAAAAGTCCTAAGAAGCCTTGAAATCGATAAAGATTTCACAACTCCCTTCAAACGGCTCTAATCTCCCCTCCAATGTGAAACAATGGCAAGAAGAAGGCTGAAGATGGCTCCCACAATAAAAAAGATTTTTAAAACTACTTCTAAAGAAAACTCAAGAGAAAATTCTTGGAGAAACTCAAAGAGAATTTTCACTCAAAAAAAAATCTGACTTAATGTATATTCAATGTAATTATGTATAAGGTGGCCGGCCAAGCCTTATTATAGGCCTTTTATCTATTTTCCTAACCCTATTAGGAAAACTTAAAAAAAAAACCTAATTATTAACTTCAAGGGAAATTCGGCCAAGGCTTTTAATGGTCTTCTTCGGATGAATTTGTTTACATAGGAATTTAATCATAAAGTCTAAAAATTAAACTAAGTATTTAAAATAAAATTTTACAAATTGGGCCACTTTGACAATTTGGCCTGATTTTCAACTATGTCTAATTTAAATTTCTTGATTGGGCTTGGAACATCTTATTGGGCCGTTTCTTCAAGCATTTGGGCTTGTAATCCATTCTCTCTCGAAATTGGTTCGTTGATGCTCGTAACTAAGATCCAATGCACCTTAGCTACAAGATTCGGTTTCTTGGGGCAAGATTTCCAAGATTTGAAATCTTGATTTTCTTGATTCTTGAAATCGCTCAAAACAACAAGATTGAACCAAGATTCGGTTTCTTGATTTTCTTGAAAACAAGAAAGTGAATCTTGATTTTCTTTTTCCTTTGTATACGCATCTAAGGCCTTGCTAATGAATTCTGGAATGATTCCATTTAGTTTCGTACCCATTTGCCTGGCCTTTGACCTCGTTATTGGGCCTTGTGGTAATTTGAGCCCATCACGTTCTTGAGTTTGAGTTGGGCCTTTGTGACTCGTATCATTACCCCCTTCCTCAAAAAGATTCGTCCTCAAATCTGAAAAATCAAATGGAGATAAGTCAGCCACATTGAAAGTAGAACTTACATTGTACTCACCGGGTAGGTCAATTTTGTATGCATTATCATTGATCCGCTCGAGTACTTGGAAAGGCCCATCGCCTCTTGGGTCCAACATGGTCTTTCTTTTTGTAGGAAATCGTTCTTTCCTCATATGGACCCAAACCCAATCTCCGGGTTCAAAGACAACCCGTTTGCGCCCCTTATTTGCTTTGTTGGTGTTGATGTCATTTATTTTGGCTATTCGTTGCCTAGCCTTCTCGTGTAAGGATTTCACCAACTCAGCTTTCTGTTCGCCATCTAAATTAACAATATGTTCTAGTGGTAATAGCGCAAGATCAAGTACTGTTAGTGGGTTAAAACCATAAACAAGTTCAAATGGTGAATAGCCAGTTGTAGAATGAATATCTCTATTATATGGAAATTCAACAAATGGAAAACATTCTTCTTAATTTTTAATGTTCTGTCCCACAACAGATCGTAATAAGGCTCTTAAAATTCGATTGACTACCTCAGTTTGGCCATCGGTTTGGGGGTGACATGTAGTTGAATACAGTAATTTCGTACCAAGCTTTCCCCATAATACCTTCCAAAAGTGGCTAAGGAATTTGACATCTCTGTCGGAAACAATTGTTTTAGGGATGCCATGAAGTCTTACCACATCTTTAAAAAATAAGTCTGCCACATGTGTAGCAGCATCTGTTTTGTGACAAGGAATAAAATGTGTCATCTTGGAAAACCTGTCAACAACAACAAATATACTATCTCCTCTTTTCTTAGTTCGTGGCAAACCTAGAATAAAATCCATGGAGAAGTCTACCCATGGTGAAGTAGGAATTGGCAAAGGAGTGTAAAGGCCGTGAGGCATTACCTTAGATTTTGCTTGTTTACATGTGATGCACTTAGAACATACCTTTTCGACATCCTTCTTCATATGTGGCCAATGGAAGTGTTCTATCCCACGTAAAGGTGGTAAACCTTTAGGGGCCTCACTAAAAACATCCTCATAATCCTGCAAAAGACATTGAAACACACTAGGCAAATTTTCATTAATGTTAGATAGAGATAAATAGTTTTGTCTAAACCTCACAAGGATACAAGGTTGTTTATTGAGTAGGGCTCTCCGCACATCTTTTTTCGTTGCAATTAAAATTTTCACTCTCGTTTTACCACTTACGGATTCACTCACCTTTGGGCCATTTAAATTTTGACTTTCTTTCACTACTACCCTCTTTTCTCTCTGTCTTTTTTATTTGTCCTTTCTCCCTCACCCCCTCACAAAATTTCATCATTTTTAATTGATCCTTATATACATCATTGGGATTTAAAGGAGCAAAAGTGAATTTTCGGCCTTTAAACACAAGAGAGTATCTATTGAGCTTGCATTGGTGTGTAACATCACGATTAATTTGCCAAGGCCGTCCAAGGAGCAAGTGTGTCGCATGCATTGGGACCACATCACACCATACCTCATCCTTGTAATTCCCGAGCTTAAAAGTGATCAAAGCCTATTTTGTAACTTTAACTTCCGAGCATTCATTAAGCCACTGAAGGTGATACGACTTAGGGTGCTCGGTACAAGGTAACTTTAAGGAATCCACCAAATAACTGCTAACTACATTCGAACAACTCCCACTATCAATAATAAGTGAACAAAAGTTACATTTTATAAAAAACCTAGAATGAAAAATATTGGTCCTTTGGTTATCAAAATTGTCTCTCATTTGGATGTTAAGGGTGCGGCAGACTACAAGGCATTGAAAATCGGCAAAGTCCCCTTCTTTTGGCATTTTTTTTGGAATACCTGCAAAACAAACCCTTAACACTCAAAAAAAAATTAACAGACCTCACCGTTAATCACTCAAAAAGGAAAATCAAATTCTCAAGGAGGTAGAATTCAGTCTTGTGAGTTCTTTAGTAGAGTCTATATCAATCAATTAGAAAGTGTATGAACCGTAACTACAAAAAAATCCTAATCGCACTAGGAGTAAAAAAAAGTGACGAGACACCAATTGATTTGTGTCGCACCGAGGAAGAATTGTGCACACTTTTAAATCCTACTAACCCAAGAAAAAAGAAGGTGTTAGATAGTGTAAAGGGAAAATAAAAGCAAAACAAATGAAAACCTACAACTAAGAATCAATAAAAATTGCTGATACCCGAAAACCATAAAAAACTGCGGAGTAACTTGACAACTTCATTTGAGGTATTTTCGATGTCCAAAAATCACAAAATTTTAAATTGAACGTCCTTAAATATTGTATATTTGATTTGGAAAGTTTCATCACTAAACTCAACCCGCTGAATATTTTTTTAATTTTTATTTGATTTCGTCCTTTTCTATTTTTTTGACTTTTTCTACTGATTTTTTTTGCAGAAAATATTTTTTTTATATTCTATCACAGTGCCACAAATATTCATATAAAATTTCAGACCAATCGGACAACGTTTACCCACTCAAATGAATTTGTTTCCAAAAATTTTTCTAGGTAAAAAACTGCTATTTACTGTTTTTAAAAGAAGATCAGTTTAGAAATCAACCAGGAACACCCAAAACGCCCAAAATCTGATACAAAATGATAGAAGGTTGCACGCGGACCAAGATCGAGTTGTCAAGTCATGGGAAACTCCTATGAACACACTAAACGCTTGGATCTGAAACGAAACAGAAAATTAAACTTAGAATCAGTTAGATATGAAACGAAAATACCCAAAACAATAAAGGATCAGCCAAGAATCAAAAATACTTATGAATAACTATTCTTGGAAGCCAAGAACACGAAATTGGATTCAAGAGAGACTCCGAACAGCCGAATCTGAAAAGAATAACACCAAAAACAGCAACTTAAATTCAAAGTCCAACAAAACGAATTGAATCAGAGTTAAGATGGTAGGACGGCAAGATCAATTAAAAAGGATGACTACGGAACATTTCTTGCTGCCAAGAAGGGCGCCGATCAGATTCTTGAAGACTATAATGGCTGGAAGCACAACAAAAAGATCAAAACAAGTTAATCAATAGATCGGCACAAGCAGAAAAATTTAAAGAGAAATAAACAGGAAGAAAAATAAAGAAAAGTGCTAAGAAGCCTTGAAATCGATAAAGATTTCACAACTCCTTTCAAACGTCTCCAATCTCCCCTTCAATGTGAAACAATGGTAAGAAGAAGGCTGAAGATGGCTCCCACAATCAAAAAGATTGTTAAAACTACTTCTAAAGAAAACTTAAGAGAAAATTCTTGGAGAAACTCAAAGAGAATATTCACTCAAAAAAAATATGACTTTAATGTATATTCAATGTAATTATGTATAAGGTGGTCGGCCAAGCCTTATTATAGGCCTTCTATCTATTTTCCTAACCCTATTAGGAAAACTAAAAAAAAACTAATTATTAACTTCAAGGGAAATTCGGCGAAGGCTTTTAATGGGCTTCTTGGGATGAATTTGTTTACATAGGAATTTAATCATAAAGTCTAAAAATTAAACTAAGTATTTAAAATAAAATTTTACAAATTGGGCCACTTTGACAATTTGGCCTGATTTTCAACTAAGTCTAATTTAAATTTCTTGATTGAGCTTGGAACATCTTATTGGGCCGTTTCTTCAAGCATTTGGGCTTGTAATCCGTTCTCTCCTGAAATTGATTCGTTGATGCTCGTAATTGAGATCCAATGCACCTTAGCTACAAGATTCGGTTTCTTGGGCCAAGATTTCCAAGATTTGAAATCTTGATTTTCTTGATTCTTGAAATCGCTCAAAACAGCAAGATTGGACTAAGATTCGGTTTCTTGATTTTCTTGAAAATAAAAAAGTGAATTTTGATTTTCTTTTTCCTTTGTATACGCATCTAAGGCCTTACTAATGAAGTCTTGAATGATTCCATTTAGTTTCGTACGGATTTGCCTGGCCTTTGACCTCGTTATTGGGCCTTGTGGTAATTTGAGCCCATCATGTTCTTGAGCTTGAGTTGGGCCTTTGTGACTCGTATCATTGACTTAGAATATTTTCGAGACATAGATATGGATAACATTATAAACTTTTTAGTTGAATGAAGGGGCGAATGGAAATATTGCTGAGGAACCAATATCCCAACCTTTTTTCATCAAGCTATAATGTTTCCTGATGGTAAAATGTGGATTCAATTCTTATGCATACAAGTTGTTCCTGCTTTAAATGTAACTAATGTCAATACATTCCAAGTGATTCTGCATTATGTTATTTTGTAGAGAAAAAAATATACATCAGGAAATGGATTTACCAAAATATGAATAGATGAGTCAACGACTAGAAAGTGGAAGTTTTCTTCCCCTACTTAGTGACGTCTTTATGTAGAAAAGCAAGCATTCAAATGGTATCCACAGAACAATCAATGAAGCTATCTCGATAAAGGAGTGGATGACAATATATTAAACTTCGGGCCAAACAGATAAAGTAGTAGTAGAAATGCCGAGAAAAGGCAACAGAAACTCCGACTTTGCCTCAAAGGAAAACAAAATGAACTGTTTAACAAGAAGTTAGAGAGAGTAGTTATTCAAAGCTGGATTGGATGATACATTGGATGCAAGAATTGAGCGCAATCTTTTAGGAGTTTACTTGGTAGAACAATATTAGGGTCCTTAATTATACACCAGATATGTTTGGGTCAACATATCTTGAGCAGGAGCAAGAGGCGCATGAAAAAAAAGAGGAAGGAAGTGATGATGAGGAAGGAGATAATGAGATGGATTTTGAGGATGATGATTAAGTTTTAGTTAGTTTTCTTTTTTAAAGATTGTGTTAATTTGGGATGATTTTTAATATATTTAGGTTGTTAGGAGTAGGAGTAATAGTAGAGTAGTAGTTGTTTTGTGTTAATGTTTCTGTGTAGGAACCCCACATGGCAGAGGCACAATAATTAGAGCTTGCAACGAGCAATGAAGGAAGCACCAACCAATAGCCTATGGTTTTATCACGATCAATCGGGTAACATTTTTCCTTATCTTTTTAGGGGCTACATATTGAGGACAATGTGTTATCTAAAGTGTGAGGGGTAACATAGAAAATTTGTTTTAAATTTTTATGCTTTTCTTTGATTTTTCTTGTCATTTGTGTGCTTGAGCTTGTAGAAATACAAGTGATTGGTTAGGAGCATGTACATAGGTTGCTTGTATTTACAATAAATTTGGCATGAGGATAGGTGATTTTAAATTTTTTTTATTAGACTATTAAGTTCTATATATTACACTGTAGATAGGCATTAAAGCAATTGAATGTACCAAATGATATGGAGAATACAAGGAAACGAGCATGCTAGTATGAATGATAAATTGTTGAATTTGTGGTTATTTGGATAATTAGAGTTGTGAATATTGAGATACATAGGGATGACCTAAAAGATTATTTAAAATATACCCAGAGCCAAAAAGCTAACCCTATTATTTATCTTTAGTACCTATTTTTAGGCCATAAAACACTTCTTGAGGAACATTCATACAAAATCTGAGCCAAAACATCAATTTGTACTTATCCTTTTCCATTGATCCTGAACTACATGACTACAGACGTCTGGCTATATGTATTGAGGGTTAAGTAGATGCATTATGGCGGATTTTGTAAAAATAGAGTGAAATAGGAGAGTTCAGTGTGATATAGTAATTGTAGGTTAGCCAATATGTGTAACAAAAGAAAAATTCAAGAAGAAAATCAAAACGAGTAGAAAAAGTACTTGAAAAGTAAAAGCATTTGTGAGGTAGATGTATTGGAAAAGAAAAAAAGGGTGACAAAGTCACAAAAGTAGAAAAACTTGTTCATAAGTGCACAAAAAATCGTAAGCTAACCATAATTGTATATTAGGCTATGACTTCCTATGTAAAGAAATAAGGAAGGTGAGAGAAGGATACATAAGGTGGTGAGCGGGAAAGGGTTACTAAAGGGGAATAGGGGACAATATGATATGTCAAAATATTTTTGTACTTGAAACTATCTGATGCTTACTATTCAAAATCCATACCTGTCTTAAGCTTCAAAACGTTACAAGCCGAAAAGCCCTATGTGATCTAGGTAAACTTATTCAGAATTCGAAGTTATACGGAATAAGTGCATTTGCGACTATTTGTATTCTACTAGGATAATCAAATTACTTGTATAATTTATTTATGGATTCCTACATTTAAGACCCTTAATGCTTATATGCTTTGTAATATACTGAACTTAGGTGTTTGGTATCAAAAGTGGTAAGTTAGTTATATCTCATGCCAAGATTATATATGAATATAAAATACCTATTCATGTGCTCCAAAGTTAACATTTGTACCATACTTGCTCAAGGGTCGTCTTTTCATTTATTGTTTTTATTTGTGTTGCTTGAGTACAATCAGTGATTTAAGTGTGGGGGAGTTTGATCTATCGTAATTCGGTGTAGCACAATAAACTAGTTTTCATATTTAAGGAGCTTGAATACGAGCATTTTAGTTGATATTTAGTGAATTTTTCGTACATTTATTTAAATTCAATAAATTGTATCATTCGAGTCTTTTATTGACCTTAGGGGTCGAATGATGCCTAAAGGTGGGCTAATATAATTTATGAGTGTGTAAGAGACCGTTAAAAGGTGCATTAAATCGATACTAGTTACTAAGTTGCAACACGGAGCATGGAATGTTGCAACATTTGGAGTAGAACTGAAGAAGTCTAATACTGCCTTCGATATCGTGACACAGCATGACGGTGTCACAACATACCTCTAAAGACACCCTAAAGCAAAACATACTGCCCTCGGTGTCGCGACACAGGACTTGGTGTGTCACGACATCACCTCTGTACAAGAAATTAATACTAGCAATGGACGTTTTGGTTCATACAATCCAAATTTATGCTTGGGAACGTCAACTAACCTAGGGTTAAGGACAGCACTTATCCCAAGTCTATAAATAGGCTCAGCTAAAACATGTTAGACACACCTCTTTCTATTGTATAATTTTATTTTTAATTTAGTCTTAGTTTTTTCCTTCTCTTAGGTTTTAGATTTTTATTATTGTTATTTACTTTTTGGAGAAACCAGATTATGAAATTATTCTCAAACTCTGTGAGGATTCAGTGCTAAAATTCAATACAATCAGGCTTCTTCTAAACTCTATTCTTGAAATTTTTCTTTATGTTCATTCTTTCATTCAAGTTTATATTGTTTACTAGATCCATTATGAACTAATCCTCCTATGGGGGATTAGCAAGTGGAGGTATGAATAATTAACTATTTTGTAGGGATTTCTTAACGAATCAGTTGTTTAGGAAAAGAAGAACCTAAACCCTAGGCCTGACAACCTTAGGAAGTCATCAAGGTAGGAATTAACCTAAAATTGATATGGCCTATCCGTGAATACCTTAACTCTAAACTGGTATGAACTGTGAGGTTGGAAGATAAGTAGTTTTTGCTGACTAAGTATTTCAGTGGACATATCAGAAAATTCTACCGGGGTATTGACTAGTTGATTGAACGAGAAAACCTAAGATGACAGTTGATTACGAATACCAAAGCGATCTAGTCACCCATGCCCAGATTTGATATATATTTTCTTATTTGATTTTCTTGCTTTTCGTTTATTTATTTTCTTATTATTTTTATTATAATTTATCCAAAACCCTTCTTTTAATTCTTCATACTATAATTCAATTACAATACTAATTAGATCTATTTATGCTTAGATTAGAATTAATTTAGTGCTCGCCACCCTTGGGTATGATCCTCGGAGTACTTACCCATTTTGTCGTAACTATATTACTGTAACCCCCTAGACCTGGCCCAAACATTATGGCCAAATCTTGAAGATTTCATTGGTCATGATCATGGCCCAATAAAACATTTTAGAAATTATTTATTAAAAATCTCTTTGCAAAAACTGAAGGTTATGTTATTTAAGTGTTTTTTTAGAAATTCGATCTTACGTTCAAATAAAAATGTCAAGATTCAAAAAAAAAAAAAAAACAATACAATGAAAATGTCATTTTGAAAAAATTATAAGATTGATATTGATACTTTGGAAATCATCGATTTTGCAAACATGTTGTAATGGGTTTTAAAATCAAGTATTGAGTTTAAAATTGTTACTTGAGTCTAATAAATTTTGTTATAAAATAGTCATCATTTTAGTTTTGTTTCTTCAAATTATTTCAATTATAATTTAAAATAACAAATCATGCAAAAAGAAAAACCCTAAAACATTTTATAATAAATTTTGTTATAAAAATAGTCTCATCATTTTAGTTTTGTTTCTTCAAATTATTTCAATTATAATTTAACATAACAAATCATGCAAAAAGAAAACCCTAAAACATTATCCAAAGTTCCCAAATAAAAAATCCAAACCAAAGTCCCAAAATTAAAGTCCGTAAAGCATGAACACAAACCAAAATTTCCAATACCACTACTTGCAAGGTTTTCTGAAAAATAACCAACAATACCTCCGTGGCCAAACCCATCCTAGCCTCGATCATCTGAAATCAAAGTTTGAAGGAGGTGAGCTTAAAAAGGCTCAGTGTAAGTCTTAAATAACAATTATTTAACAAAATAATTCATCACAACATCATATTAATCAGTCCATAACATATATAAATTACTCAATTATAAATTAGATATGGCAGATTGAGTAATGACGTAATTAATGAAACATTTTTAGAATACAATATAGGTATTAGAACTTAAATCCTACCCAACTCCACTACACACCATACAAAGTTTCCCAGAACTCATCCAACCAATGACACACCAAAATGTGGTCGAACCACTAGAAATAGCAGCTTCACTACCAGATACTTAATATTATGGGCAAGCCACCAGATATGCAAATCTACTGCCAGATACTTCCTATAACACCCCAAACCCGGCCTAGACGTTATGACCTAATCTGACGATGTCACATGGTAGTGCTTTTCGAAAAAATATGCCTTTGCTAAATCCTCTTTTCTATTTAACCATTTTTTATTATCTTATGTTAACTTCAAATCGTGTCGTTCGTTTTCAAAATATTATTCATTTACAAATCGTTATTCAATTTCAAAACATTTTTTTATTTTTATTGCAGAAGTTTTTAAATAGTTTGCTTATTCGTGGTATTTTTGATAAAACATTAATTTCATTTGAAAACCCGAGTTTTACCTAACACTAGCAGATTTAAATCATAAAACCGTATAAAATCCAAATTTTAAACCAAAATTTGTAAAGACCATAATTACAGCAAAATACCCCCAACCAAAAGTAAAATCATAAATAGGTAGTAAACAGTGAAAAAGAAGTTGTGTGACCACCACTGAGTCCTCCGCTGCACCGATCTGCCTATATCTGGGGATTACCTGTACAGATTAAACAGAAGGGGTGAGTTTACGTAAACTCAATGTGTAATCCCCATACAAATGAACAGACACTAAACAAATAATCACAGTCTGGGCTTAAGCCCTTTTTAGTATCAGTATCAGTCCAGTTTGGGCCTTCGCCCATCTCAGTACAAAAACAGTCATGCAGTAGGGCTTTAGCCCATCACAGTATTAGTAGCAGTAACAGATATGTAGTCATAAAAATTCTACCCATCCAGCCTCTACACACCATCTCCATCCAACCCTACACTCTATGTGGAGATATAATCAACCCACCCAACCCTACACTCCAAGTAGTACCGAATGTGGCACTAGCCAGTAGTTGGCAGTTGAGCTGCCAGTAAATTAGGCTCGAGGCCTTTTAGTACACTTCCTCTGAACATTATAATCCCCCAACCCAATGCAATGTAATACACAAATATGACATGATATAACATAATATCATGCATGTAAACAGGGCATACAGTATCAAATCAGTAAGACATCATCAGGCTTAATCATATCAATCATACAATCATTTCAGTCAATTAGGGGTCTAGGTAAGCTTACCGACCCTACAGTAGTTCCATAGTCGACTCGGGCGACCTGTGCAACCTTAGCAATAAAATAGTGAAAATGGGCCTACAAGCCTATGATGTTCGCCCGTGCGAGCCCACACGTCTGTGTGGCCCACATGACCCAAATTTTTTCTTGGCCTCGTGATCCATTTTATTGTAACCCGTGCTAGATAATTCTTCATATCTGTCTCCATTATTTACTTATACGATTCTTCAAAGCTGTCTACTTGAGTCACTGTAACTAAATTGTTTGTATCTTAAGCTAAAGAATTCTGAATTAAGATCCGTGAAACTTCCCTGAAACTAGACTCACATATCTTCTTACCAAAAAAGTTTCAGAAATTTTGGTTTAGCCAAGAAGTACAGTTTATTCTTTAAATTTTCCCCTATTCTACTATTTGACAGTTTCAACCTTTCTGTACTAAAAATTAATTATCTTATCTTAAAGAATTCAGATGAAGTTTCTGTTTGTTTCACTTGAAAATAGACTCATTCACGATTTTAAACATATAATTTCTAACCCATAATTATTTTTATACAAGTTTTAATACTTTTCCAAAGTTAGGACAGGGGATTCAAAATCATTCTGAACTTGTCTCACTAAAATTCAAATCTCTCATAATATGAAATGATTTTTCTTACTTCGTTTCTTCTATGAAAAACTAGGCTCAAATATCTTTAATACCATATTTTTCTCATCCTCTAATTTGTTTTCCACAATTTATGGTGAATTTTCAAAGTTAGCCTACTACTGCTGTCCAAGCAACAAGCAATTTCGACTTTTCGTCGAATCCCTTATTTTTGTGTTTTGTGTACACACCTGGTTCTTTTTTATGCTAAAACAGTCCCAGAGCACTCCAAAGCCTATAATTGAACAAATAACACCATAATCAGCCTTACCTTGCGATTAATCAAATTCCCAAAACCAAAATACTTACTCATAAAACGATGAACACTTACCACAAAAACTTCAAATTAGTACGTTTACGAAAATCACGAGGAGAGCCTTGCGAAATGCTGCTACCCACAACCTGGAATTAGACTATTGAACACAAAATGATCTCTTAAAATGATACCCAACAACTTACTGAATTTGTACAAGTGTTGCTTAACGCTATGAAATCAAAAGGAAAGAAAGGTTTAGGGGGAAGAAGAGAATTTCGATAGTAGAGGAAAGAAAAGAAAAGAAAATCGATTAAGAATCAAGGAAGAAACAAAAATCGGTAGAGATGGGGGAGAGAAAATGTCAGAAAGATGGAGAGACAGATGACTCTTTTTTTTCGAAAAAGGAAAAAGTGATCAGATTTTGAATATTCTCCCTAATAATCCCCTAATTCACTCCTAAAATCTCTCCCTCACTTCCCACTACACATCCACCACTCAGAAAACCAGTTCAGCACAACTCTTGCTGAAATTAGGAGCAAAAATATAACATTTTCCATCTCATTGATTTGAACCCATGACCTCCCTCCAACCAACACTCCACTTATCCACCAGACCAACAGACCCATTTTGTAATACCAAAATTTGCCCAAGTCCTAGCTTGAACTTTGGACTTCCTAAACACACCTAGAACACATAACCACTAAAGCAGATAGATATTTGTGTCACAGATTCACAATACCCAAAATTAAAATTTTGGGGCGTTACAATTCTATCCTCTAAGGAAATTTCGTCCTCGAAATTTACTTGATCAGAACAGATGATGACACTACTAACACATCGTATCCACAGGCTCCCTTGTGGCCTCCTCAATGTTACGATTATGCCTCAGAACCTTTACCAGTGGAATGAATTTCCTTCTCCGAACCTTAACGTCGCGATCTAGAATCTGAACCGGCTCTTCCTTAAAATTCAAATCTGGCCTAACCTCGATCTCTTCAACAGGGATAATATGAGTAGGATTAGAGCGGTAGTGCCATAACATGTCCTCCAGTATCTGAATCACCCTTTCAGGTTGAGCATCAGTCTGAGGATGAAATGCAATACTAAGCCGCATGTAACTTTTTCCAAAATTGAGACGCGAAACGAGGATCCCTATCAGAAGTGATCGAAACCGGTACTCCATGGAATCTCATTATCTCAGAAATATAAAGCTTCGCCAGCTTGTGCAGAGAATAATCAGTACGAATCGGTATAGAGTGGGCGGACTTGGTCAATCGATCCATGATGACCCATATTGAATCCTTCTTAGTGGGTGTTAGAGGCAACCCATTAACGAAGTCCATAGTCACTCTCTCCCAGTTCCAAAACAGAATCTTGACTGGTTGCAACAAAGTGGAAGGTAACTGATGCTCAACCTTAACCTGCTAGCATGTCAGACACTTAGCCACAAATTCGGTAACCTCTCACTTAACACCTGGCCACCAGTATAACTCATGAAGGTCGCACTACATCTTATTTCTGCCAGGATGCATAACATAAAGGCTACTATGTACCTCTCTCAGTATGGCCTGTCTCGAATAAGTATCATTCAAAACACAGATTCTCCCACGGAAACAGAGTACCCCATCACTATTTAGTCTAAAATTCGTAGTACTACCACCCTCAATCTACCGGAATCGAAGACCCAACGACTCATCCTCCAACTGCTTACCCTTAATCTGCTCTACCCACATCAATTTTGTAAATGGCCCAATTAGCCCGGGCCCGCATACATAAAGAAAATAATAAACCAAATACAAAAAAATATAAATAAAGCCCAAAATAATAACCCAATGTCCACAGCCCAGTTTTTTTTACAAACCCAAGTAATATCAAAATCAGCTCGTTAAACCTAAAATCCAATAGATCAAATACCAAATTCAACGAAACCCTAAAATCTAGTAGCCTCCAGCTGCAGCACTACTCTAAACCAGCCTCCTCCATGCGCGTCGCGCCTGCGCGCCGTACCTCTACGTAGGCCGTCACGCCTATACCTGCAAAAGTCCAAAAGCAACATAAACACAGTGTAAAAGTAGAGAAAATAGGAAAATTTCAGGCTATAAAAGGCCCCGATTCTATGTATTTTTTTACGGAGAAATAAAAAGAAAACAGGGAAAATCAAGTCAAATATCGGTCTTATATATAGGTAGTTTTTTATTTCGGCTTATTTATTTATTTTAAAGAAAACGAAAATAAAAGGATAAAAATCATACCTTTTTTCAGTATAGGTGCCGATTCCGATGAAAATCAGTGTTTTTTGAGGCCGAGAGTCGAAAAAACAAAAAAAATATTTTTTTATTTTCTGGCAACCGTGGACGGCAACGCCGGCGACCGGCGACCATTGCGGTGGCCTGGCACCAGAGGCTAGCCAACTTCTGGAAATTTTGAGAGAGAGGGAGAGGGTTTTTAATTTTTTTAGTGGAAAAGGAGAAATGAAAATTTTAGAAAAAAAATGTGGTTTTTATAGAGGGCTGAAATGGGGCCGTTTTGGGCCTTAACCCCAGTGGTCAAAACAACGCCGTTTGGCCTTAGTATCCTTTTACCCACGCATTGACCCGATCGAGGGGGAAGATCCGCGTGTTTTGCTTCAACTGGATATTTACGCCCGCAGTCCCTCCGTTTTTGTGATGGTTTGCAATTTGGTCCTTTTTATTTCTTTTCTTTTTCTTTGAATTTAGCCGCATAATTTTACTTTTGTTTCATTTTGGTCCCTTGCCAAACAACATGTTTCAAATGGCGGAATATTTTCTCATTTGGTCCCTCTGAGTTATGCGCACCTTTCAATTGGGCCCTCTCCCTCATTTTATTCCCGATTTCTCCCCTAAAATTTTGTTTTATTTTCAATTTAGTCCTTTTCTATTGATATTTTTATTATTATTAAACTAATTGGTTTATTATTATTATTATTAGTATTATTATTATTAGTATTATTTCTCTTTTATTTATTTATTTATTATTTTTATCTCATTATTAAATTAAAAAGTTTTGCATTATTATATTTCTCTTTTATTTTATATTCATCCAAATATTTTAAATACATTTATTTTATTATGTCTTTTATTATTTACTTATTTTAAGTTTTTTATCATTATTTATCTTAAATTTTATATATTGTTTCTATTTTAATTATTTTATTTATTTACTTCTTGCCTATTATTTGCATTTATTATTTATTTACTATTATATAATCAATCTCTTTCATTAAAATTTTAGATTGTTTTTTTATTTGTGTATTGTGTTAGTAGTTTACTCGTTTTTATATTTTGTTAACTTTCTTTAAATAATTAGATCCTCATGTCACATTTTATATTACTATTCGTAGTTCTTACTTTCATTTTATTTTACGTTATTTTATTTATTTTGTTGTTGCAATTCGATTACCGACATTGTCATCATAGTATTGTATTTTATTATTAACTATCATCTTAATATTTTGTTCGTATTATCACTTTGCGTTATTTCATTGCTCTTTTAAATTCACATCACAATCTTTACCCGATGTATAAAATCCTTTTTAATGTTACATACTTCAAAATTTGAAAGGTTGTTCCCTAACTTACGGGGTTTCGATTTTCTTGATACATCCAAATACGTGAACCTTTTTAAACATAAATTTTGAAAAAATGATCTCATGAATTAGTAAAAGATCGTGTTCTAACTTACGGGACATGATTTCTTTTCTAAAATTGAGATAATCAAATATCTTTCAAATAAGTAATTTTTGGCATGTATTCGCGTATAGGGAATTTAAAGACATTGTGTCCTAACTTACGGAATACAATTCTTTTTCTCGATTAACGTGAAATGTGCCCCTTTCTTGAAAATTTTTAATATTTTAACAAAGGATCATATTTTAAATTGATTTTTTTAGTTTTCAATTTTCGACATTAAGACACTAATTAATCAACTAGGTACCAACTTTTGGGTGTTACGAGGGTGCTAACCCTTTAATTCGTAGACCAAAATCGTTTTCAAGGTGATCCGATCACATTTTAACAAAAGATCAGTGGCGACTCCAATTTTCATTTTTAAGTCGACAACTAATTTTTGTTTTAAAAAATGGTTTCGACAGCTTGGCGACTCCACTGGGGACTGGTTTTGAGAGTCGAGGCATAAATTGGTTATTTTTTTTGTCTTTTTGTTGAAAAAATCAAATTTGTTTTAAATCACGATTTCCCTTTGCATTCATTATTTTTTGTCATGACATGCTTGCTTGCTTGGTCCATATCTATTAATGTGTATCTGCATTTTACGTTGCATAAGTTGGTCAATTTTACCATTCTAAGTGGGAGTGAGAAACTAGTCCTTCGTGAGGTTTTCACCTCTGTATAGGATAGTGGATCACTTTCGGGATACATCCGTACTTATGCCTTCGTGAGATTTTCATCTCCGTATAGTCATAAGGAAATGTATTCCCCTGAACCGAACATAGTCCATATGAGCCTATAATGGGTGAGGATTGAGGAATCTGCTGGTTCAGGTACCTTTGCTCTAGAAGCCAAACCTCATATAGTGAACCTTAGGAACTCACCCTAGGTAGAGTTACTCTTGACCCTAGTAGATACCTGACTAGGATTTTAATTTTTTCTTAGTTGTATTGTATGTTTATACATGATACTGAATTTTTGTGTTTTACTCTGATTGCATGACATTACAATTACATGGCATTTCACTATAAAAGGCATTGGTTTGTATTCGGTTACTAGATAGAAAACTTATCATGAAAAAAGGGTTTCTTGATAAAGTGGAATATAATGCGGCTGTCCAAACTTTTTCTGAGATGACATAATGGTGTTGGACAATTCTATAGGGTGCGTGTAAGGCCAACATGATGAAGAAGGAAGGAAAAAAAGGGCAATATACTATCTCAGCAAGAAATTCATTGAATGTGAAACGAGGTACTCGTTTATTAAGAAATTATGTTGTGCTTTGGTTTGGACAACAAGGAGATTACGACAATACATGTTGTATCACACGACTTGGTTAAGTTCAAAGTTAGATCCTTTAAAATATATGATAGAGTCGACTGCTTTAAACGGGAGAATGGCTAGATGACAGATTTTGCTTTCTGAATTTGACATAGTGTATGTGAGTCAAAAGGCCATGAAAAGAAGTGCAATAGCTGACTTTCTAGCTAGCAGAGCCTTGGAGGATTATGAGCCTTTGAACTTTTATTTTCCAAATAAGGACTTGATGTATGTGGCAACCACTGAAGGAAATTTTCGAATAGATCATATGTGGAAGCTAAACTTTGATAGAGCCTCAAATGCTGTAGGTAACGAAATTGGGGCAAATTTGGTATCCCCAAGCGAAGATCATTATCCTATTGCTAGCAAATTGAATTTTGATTGCACGAACAATATGGTAGAATATGAAGCATGCATTATGGGCATTCGTGCAGCTATTGAACGTAAAATCAAAGTGCTAAAAGTGTATAGGGATTCCACATTGGTGATATATCAACTCAAAGGAGAATGGGAAACAAGAGACCCTAAACTAATCAGTTATCGAAAGATGGTTCTTGAATTAATGGATGAGTTTGATAACATCACTTTCTGTTACCTCCCAAGAGACGGAAACCAGATGGCTGACGCATTGGCCACCCTAGCCTCTATGATCCAAATGAACAAGTTAGAAGACATGAACCCTATTCAAATGAGTATTTTTGAAACCCCGATTCATTGCTATAGTATTGAGGAAGAGGAAAAAGATGACCATCCTTGGTACCTGAATATACTGCAGTATGTGAAAAATCCTGAGTATCCAGATCAGGCGACAGAGAATGATAAGACAGCATTGAGAAGAATAGCCATTGACTATGTCCTAGACGGGGAAATCCTATACAAAAATGGGAGGGATCAGGTACTGTTAAGATGTGTGGACGCAGTGGAAGCTAGAAAAATTCTAAGAGAGGTCCATGAGTGTATCTGCAAAACACATGCAAATGGTTTCACAATGGCCAGGCAGATCATGAGATTCGGGTACTACTGGTTCACTATGGAAAGAGATTGCATCAATTAAGCTAAGAAGTGCCATAAATGCCAAATTTATGGTGATAAGATACATGCATCTCCTTCACCTCTTCATGTTATGAATTCTCCATGGCCTTTCTCTATGTGGGGTATGGATGTCATTGGGCCAATATCACCAAAAGCTTCTAATAGGCATCGTTTCATCTTTGTGGTTATTGATTACTTTACCAAGTGGGTGGAAGCTGCTTCATGTGCAAATGTCACGAAGTCGGCAGTTAGCAGATTCTTGAAAAAGGAGATCGTATGCCGATATGGAATGCCCGAGAGGATCATATCCGATAATGCACTGAATTTGAACAATAGCACAATAGCAGAGGTCTGCAGTCAATTCAAGATCCGACATCATAACTCGTCGCCATACTGCCCAAAGATAAATGGCGCGATAGAAGCAGCTAAAAAAAATATCAAGAAAATTGTGGGGAAAATGACTAAGACTTACAAAGACTGGCTTGAGAAATTACCATGCTTATAGGACGTCTATCAGGACTTTGACCAGGGCAACACCTTTCTCTCTAGTTTATGGAATGGAAGCAGTTTTGCCTATTGAGGTTGAAATCCCTTCTCTTCGGGTATTGGTGGAGTTAAAGTTGGATGAAGCAGAATGGGTCCAATATCGATACGATCAGTTTAACTTAATAGAGGGAAAAAGGCTAAAATCTATTCAACACGGTCAGATGTATCAAAGGCGAATGATGCGGGCCTACAACAAAAAATTCATCCAAGAGAATTTGACGAGGGGGACCTAGTGTTGAAAAAGATCCTTCCTATACAAAAGGATTTTAGATGAAAGTGGATGCCAAATTGGGAGGGCCCATATGTTTTAAAGAAGGCCTTTTTCGGAGGAGCTTTAATCTTGAGTGAGATGGATGGTAAAAACTTGCCAAACCCTGTAAACTCGAATGCAGTCAAGAGGTACTTTGCCTAAAAGGAGGAGGGATCAAGGTGAAAACCCGCAAAGGGCGATTTGAATCTTAAAAAGAGACTAAGGTGAAAGCCCGCAAAGGGTGTTTTGAGTCTAAAAAAAAAGAGGAGAGGCCAAGGTGAAAACTCGCAAAGGGCGCCTTGAGACCAAAGGGGATTTGAGTTGAAAACCCGAAAAGGGCGACTCAAATTTTGATTAGAATGAGGCATGTGGTGATCTTGCTATACCTGAATCAACAGGAAAGGGTAGGCGACATCTTGGGGCATGGACAAATTCTGTAGATCTCCTAAACACATGTCAAACTCAAAACGGTTCTTAGAAGTTTGTACAGAGAAGTTCAAGCTGCGATATCTGTGGCACCTGGTCTTCATATTACTTGTTGTTCTTGGAATACTTTGGTCTTTTCAAGATATTTGTTCTCAATCAATTCCTTTTCTATTTTTTTATTATCTTCGATAATTTAATCATTTCGAGCTATGCCCAAATCAATTCATTCTTATTCAGTCTTTTTGCAAGCATGTTGCATTAGAATAAGACGGACTAATAAAACTTTCATAAAGGAGGTTTTGCATATTACTCTAGAAGTTTCTAAATAATACAGTAATCTGAAACAAGACTATTGTTTAGAGCACCAAGTTCAAAGGTTGGAAATCTAAGAAGGAAAAGTCTAAATTAGGACTATCCCTTCGAATTTTGTTATCAAGATATTGATTGAACAAAATGACAAGATTTCATGTTGGTGAAAAAGTTTAAATGAACAAGCAAGCAACGATCACCGAATAATAGGAAGAGGTTACTCTTGGAGAAGAGAATTCTTCATTTGTACATAAGCATTCAAATGATGAAAAGGACCAAAGAGCTTCACATTCTTTATCCTTGGACTGCAATAGGGGAGGTTTGAGAAAAGGCCAGATTTTTTTACCCTTGGGTTACAGTGGGAGAAAGATGGTACAAATTTTACATCCCAGTGGATTGAAATTTGAGGTTTTCAGTGGGGGCAATCAGATTAAGTGTTTCTTTGGAGACGCTAGCCGAGCAAGAAAGCGTTGTAACATGTCAGTGACAAAAATTTAATAAACTTTGAACCAACCTTCTCCACGCGCGCCACGCATTGCGTGCTGTACCTCCACGTGGGCCACCACGCCTATACCTTCAAGAGTCCAAAAGCAACACAAACACAGTGTAAAAGTAGAGAAAATAGAAAAATTTCGAGCTATAAAAGGCCTCGATTATATGTATTTTTTACGGAGAAATAAAAAGAACACAGGGAAAATCAAGTCAAATATCGGTCTCATATAAAGGTAGTTTTTTATTTCGGCTTATTTATTTATTTATTTTAAAGAAAACAAAAATAAAAAGGATAAAAATTGAACCTTTTTTCAGTGAAGGTGCTGATTCTGATGAAAATCAGTGTTTTCGAGGTCGGAGTCAAAAACCAAAAAATGTTTTTATTTTTGGCAACCACAGACAATAACACCAACGAATCGAGCCGCCACGATTGTCCGTGGGGAGAATGGCCGACTTTTTGAAATTTTGAGACAGAAGGAGAGGGTTTCTGATTTTTTTTAGTGGAAAAGGAGAAATAAAAATTTTAGAAACAAAATTTGGTTTTTATAGAGGACTGAAACGGCGCCGTTTTGGGCCTTAACCCCAGTGGGCAAAACGAAGCTGTTTTGGCCTTAGTATCCTTTTACCCGCGCGTCAACCCGACCGGGGGGGAAGATCCGCGTGTTTTACTTTGACGGGATATTTACGCGCAGTCCTTTCATTTTTATGATGGTTTACAATTTGGTCCTTTTTCTTTCTTTTCTTTTTTTTGAATTTAGCATCATAATTTTACTTTTGTTTCATTTTGGTCCTGTGCCCAACGGCGTGTTTTAGAGGGCGGGATATTTTCCCATTTGGTCCCTCTGAGTTATGCGCACCTTTCAATTGGGCCCTTACCCTCATTTTATTCCCGATTTCTCCCCTAAAATTGTGTTTATTAATAAATATTTTATGAAAACAATATCAGAAGTGTAAAGTTTGTTTCATCCACCGCAGTGTCAGAAAATGTCTATCAGTTTTCAGTATAGTCTATCTATAGTAGTCTCAGTATATACTACCTATAGCAGTTTCAAGGTATACTATCAAAGACAGTTTTAGTTTCAGAAAACTTACTAGATCGACGCTGGAGATTCAGTGTACCACACTTTCAGTAAAAACAGTTAGAAATCAGTTCTCATAAATCACGTCTTAAAAAACCCACATCCACAGCCAAGTTTTGCAACTTGGCTCTAATACTACTAAATGTAACACCCTAAACCCGGCCTAGACGTTATGGCCGAATCTGACGATGTCACACGGTAGTGCTTTTCGAAAAAATATGTCGTCGCTAAACCCTTTTTTTCTATTTAACCATTTTTTTATTATCTTATGTTAACTTCAGATCGTGTCGTTCATTTTCAAAACATTATTCATTTACAAATCGTTATTCAATTTCAAAACATTTTTTATTGCAGAAGCTTTTAAACAGTTTGCTTATTGGTGTTATTTTTGATAAAACATTAATTTCATTTGAAAAGTCGAGTTTTACCTAACACTAACAGATTTAAATCATAAAATCGTATAAAATCCAAATTTTAAACCAAAATTTGTAAAGGCCATAATTACAGCAAAATAAGCCCAAATAAAAGTAAAATCATAAATAGATAGTAAACAGTGTAAACAATGTAAAATAAGCCCACAATTGAGTCCTCCGCTGCACCGATCTGCCTATATTTGGGGATTACCTTTACAAATTAAACAGAATGGGTGAGTTTACGTAAACTCAGAGTGTAATCGCCACACAAATGAACAGACAGTAAACAAATAGTCACAGTTTGGGCTTAAGCCCTTTTCAGTATCAGTATCAGTCCAGTTTAGGCCTTAGCCCATCTCAGTACAAAAACAATCATGCAATAGGGCTTTAGCCCATCACAGTATCAGTAGCAGTAACATATATACAGTCACAAAAATCCTACCCATCCAGCCTCTACACACCATCTCCGCCCAACCCTACACTTCATATGGGAATATAATCAACCCATCCATCCCTACACTCCAAGTAGTACCAAATGCGGCACTAGATATTAGTTTGTAACTAAGCTGCTAGTAAATTAGGCTCGAGGCCTTTCAGTACACTTCCTCTGAACATTAAAATCCCCCAACCCAATACAATGCAATATACAGATATGACATGTTATAACATAATATCATGCATGTAAATAGGGCATACAGTATCAAATCAATGGGACATCATCAGGCTTAATCATATCAGTCATACAGTCATTTCAGTCAATTAGGGGTCTAGGTAAGCTTACCGACCCTACAGTAGGCCCACAGTCGACTCGGGCGACCTGTGCAACCTTAGCAATAAAATAGTGGAAATGGGCGTACAAGCCCATGATGTTCGCCCGTACTAGCCCACATGTCCGTGTGGCCCACATGGCCCAAATTCGCCTTGACTCGTGATCTATTTTATTGTAACCCGTGTTAGATAAATTATTCATATGTGTCTCCACTATTTACTTATATGATCCTTCAAAGTTGTCTACTTGAGTCACTATTACTAAATTATTTGTATCTTAAGCTAAAAAATTCCGAATTAAGATGCACAAAATTTCTCGAAAACTAGACTCACATATCTTCTTGCCATAAAAGTTTCAAAATTTTTGGTTAAGCCAATAAGTACAATTTATTCTTTAAATTTCCCCTATTCTGTTGTTTGATAGTTTCAGCCTTTCTGCACTAAAAATTAATTATCTTCTTGTATAGAATTCGGATGATGTTCCCATTTATTTATCTTGAAAATAGACTCATTCAGGATTTTAAACATATAAATTCTAACCCATAATTATTTTTATACAATTTTTAATAATTTTCCAAAGTCAGAATAGGGGATTCAAAAATCATTCTGACCCAGTCTCACTAAATTTCAAATATCTCATAATATAAAATTCTTTTGCTTACTTTATTTCTCTATGAGAAACTAGACTCAAATATCTTTAATCCCATATTTTCTCATCTTCTAATTTGATTTCCACAACTTATGGTGATTTTTAAAAGTTAGCCTACTGCTACTATCCAAACAGCAAGCAATTTCGGCTTTTCGCCAAATCCATTATTTTTGTGTTTCGGGTACACACCTGGTTTTGTTTGATGCTAAAACAGTCCCAGAGCACTCCAAAGCCTATAATTGAACAAATAACACCATAATCAATCTTACCTCACGATTAATCAAAATCTTGAAACCAAAATACTTACCCATAAAATGATGAACACTTACCGCAAAGACTTCAAATCGGTACGTTTACAAAAATCATGAGGAGAGCCTTAATCCTCATGAAATGCTACTGCCAACACCCCAGAATTAGACTATTAAACACAAAATAATCTCTTAAAATGATACCCAACAACTTACTGAATTTCCAGAAGTGCTACTTAACGCTATGAAATCAAAAGGAAAGAATGGTTTAGGGGGAACAAGGAACTTTCGGTAGTAGAGGAAAGAAAAGAAAAGATAATCGAGTAAGAAGCAAGGAAGAAAAAAAATCGATAGAGATGGGGGAGAGAAAACATTAGAAAGATGGAGAGAAAAATGACTCTTTTTTTTTCGAAAAATGAAAAAGTGATCGGATGTTGGATATTCTCCCCCATAATCCCCTAATTCACTCCTAAAATCGCTCCCTCACTTCCCACTACACATCCACCACTCAGAAACCCAGTTTAGCACAACTCTTGCCGAAATTAGGAGTTAAAATACAAACTTTGTTGTCCCAAAGATTTGAACCCATGACCTCCCTCTATCCAACACTCCACTTATCCACCAGACCAGCAGACCCATTCTATTAATTATTTTACAACTTTTACTTACAAGCCTACTAACCAAATATTCATAAAAATACCAAAGTTTGCCTAAGTCCTGATTTGAACTTGGGACCTCCCAAACACATAACCACTAAAGCAGACAGATATTTGTGTCACACATTCACAATAACCAAAATTAAAATTTTTGGGCGTTACACTTCCTTCGTTCATTTTTCCCACTCCATGCATATGTTATGGCAACAGAACAGATTTTTCAGTAGCATGCTTTACATGTGAACCGGATTATTAAAGTATGGTATGCTTAACATGCGAGTCAGATATCATATATTTACACATAATTTCACAATAGCATGCTTTATCACGCAAATCGGACCATCATAGTAGGACATAATTAGCATACAAATCCCTAGATCAAAATTTAGTAACATATATTATTTCTATATAAATAAGTATACTATATTTTCATCAGCCATAAATCATATGACTTGAGTGATAGAAATCATATATTATCATACATCTTTGAATCGTCCAATAAACCAATCACACCACAAAATCATAGAATTTTGGGATTTACTTGTTATCCTCGCTTATCAGTTTTACCGATTTCTATGAATATACTTGTATTCACATAATCACAATATTAAATATCAATATCCATAAGCAATACACTTACTATATATATAAATATTCCTCATCATTATTTAATTAATCATAATATCGACTAATATCATTTAAATCCCCACACCTTAAATTTGATGGATTAGATCTCAACTCTACTTCGAAAGAGATGAATCCAATTTTCCTTGAGCCACTATGTTAAATGAAAATACGTGTTAGTACCGATCTAACGAAATAATAATATTCACTTAAATAAATAATATTGATTTGACACTACGTACGAAAAAAGATCATCAACTATTATCCCATTCGACAGTTGATGCATGTATTTCGGGATTTACAAGTATCCTTCAATGAAGCACAAAATTGAATAGTTATATCCTTGTTAAATAAAAATAATACTTCAAAAATATAATGCTTATGATAATTCTTCATACTTCCAATTAAACGGAGAGAAAAGGGCTTGGCAATGAAATCTCCAAAAATCGATCAAAGAGGGGGATTAGGCCTTATAATTGGAAAATAAAAGAGTTTAAATAAAACAATAATTTGAAAGATGATTTTTAATAAATGAAAATCAGATTCAGGATTTTACAAGAGGATTTTTGGAAAGAGGAGAAGAAAATAAGAAAAATAGAAAAAAAAATCGATAGTGGCAGTGCGGCGACGGGAACGTGGGGAAGGAAAGTGGTACGACAATCGAGTATGGTGGAGGAGGGGAGAAGATTTGAAGAAAAGTGGCTTCAAAAGTGTTGAAAAATAATCAAAAAACCTAAAAACAGTGGAGGAGAAGGTGGTGGACGGCAAAGGAGGAGAGAAGAGAAAAAAAGAGAGTAACAAAATGAAAAATGAGGTTTTGGAATAGCTAAGGCCAGCTAAGGGTAGTCAACAATTCATTTAGGTAAATTTGAGGACAAAAGGAGTGAAAAGGGGGATTTTTCACAAAAACAAAAGTAGAAAGGGGTGTCGAAGGAAAGTTTGACTCAATAAAAGGAAGGAGAATCTCCCCCTTTTATGGAAAGACTTGGACGGCAAGGGGGTGTTAACCTTCTAGAATGGTCAACAATTGCGACTAGTATGAGAAAATAAATAAAATGAGTGTAAGGGAATTCGAATATGGGACCTCTAACAATTAATTAACACACTAAACCACTAGATCTTTTTCTTCCTTGTGATACAAATTTTCACAATTTAATAAATAAATTTTAGGGTGTGACAATTACAGTAGACTGGCAACCGCTATTTTGTTTATTATCCCAACTAAGAGTTTAGACAACAGTCAGGTAAACAAGGTAGAAAATATAAGGTAAGCAAAGTAGAAAATAAAGGATTTTAATTTGATAAGGTACGTTGGGAGTGATCGGGGGAAACAAAATCCCAGTAACGTAAAGGGATGGGGGGAAAAAGGACAGGTGGAAGAGAGGTGGGAAAGAGGTGGGAGATAATAGGAAAATTCGAGTGTAAAACCCCAAACCTGACTAAGATGGTTTGACCTGAGTTTGACGAGCTACATAAGCCAACTGAGTTGCTCTCCATTAACTACAAACCTATCTTCTAACCCACCACGAATTTACAATACAAATATTGTGCTAAGTTATTTCACAATAGTGGAATGTCATAGAATTATGCATGCAATGCAAAACAAGATAGCTTATAAAATCCAACGGAGGAATGGTTCACATGTCACCTAGAAAGTAAAACATAAGGGTTCGCATACTCAGACATAAATACAAGCTCATAGAGATTATTATTAAGGTTCGCAGAGGAACATAGGTTCGTATACATCTTACAACATAGGTTTGCATAACAAGGTAACATATAAGTTCGCAATGTAGCACAAAGCATGAGTTCACATCATAACACAAGTTTGCAAAATATCAGAGGTTCACATACAACCTAAGTTCATAGATAAACAAACATCATAAGTTCGCATACAAAACATGCATCACAATAAAAGGAAGCATTCATGAAATGGTTCTCATACTTTTTATAAGGTTCGCTAAATAGTAAGATTATCACTTTTAAGGTTTCACATGCATTTTGGAGGTCACAAACATTCAGGGATTGCATGTAACAGTATTACACAATATAACTGACTTCACATGTGGAATTAATACATAGTTTGGAAAAATTAAAAGAGTACGACATGGCATGCATGCAAGGATGTATAATCAATATGAAACTTTATTTGTACCAAAAAAAAATCTAGTAACAAGGGTTTAAATCAAGGTTTCGCAAGATAAAATAAAATCAAACTTAAGGAAATTTTTTTAATAACAATAGAAACTATAATAAAACTAATCTCACATAATTAACTCCATTGCCTTTTTCCCCAAGTTTCCAGATATCTGTTCACGAATTAGCCTCACTCAGGTGCCATCGACAACCTACTTTCCTTAGAAGTAAGAGAGGAGTGGGTGAGTTCATTGAGAACTCGGCGAATATTCAGAAAACATTAGAGTATGCCTAAAAGTATAGAGTTTAAAATAAAGGGGAACTTAGTCTGAAAAATGTTTCGCATGCTGGGTTCATCCTGAATGTGTGAAACCCAGTTCGCAGAATCCTACTTATCAGAAAACATATATAAGTTTGTGAAATTGATTCAATTGTGCTTGTTCAAAATCATAAAAACGTTGCTTGTTGCTGAAAGGAAAACTTAAAACATAAATAAGTACTTGTGCTTGTTATCATTCTTATACTTGTACTATTAACAACAGTTTCATAGAAACTTGTTCAAAATCACTAGCACTTGTCTTTTGTTGGATAAGCAGATCTCCTTATCGCGCCTTATTTGTGACTCTGAAAGTCCTTAACATGTCTCATAAGTGTATTGATAAGCTAAATACTCTCTTGTATGCCAACAGGTCCCTGTAAATAGAGCATAGCTCGACATTCCCTTATCTTTCCACATGTCCTAGGGCCTTAATGCCTAAATCACAAACTTGCATATGAGTATTCACAATCCCATGGCATGCCATTATATCCAACATATAAGCTCACATAAAAGAACTTGTTCATATAGAGCTCACACAAAATCTTGTAAACACAGTTTATAAAACTGTACTTTAAAAACATAATTTGAAAACAGAGTCTCGAAATAAGAAAATAGAGTTTTATAGAAAAGCTTACTCTTGAGACTTAGTTTAAAAACCCAAAGTTGTGACACCCCAAATCTGGATAACCTGTATTTTAAGCATATAGATGAGAAGATGTTTGCTCTAACGCACGCTGAAAGTTAGCTCGCCAAATTATAGCTTCTGGTGAATTAATGTTTTGGGCAAATTTCGTATCTGCTCAGGGAAGTATATTAGGATTTAGTCTTTGATATGTTCTTCAGTAAAAGAAATAGTTTGATAAAAAGGGAAAAATAAACTTTGTATAGGTAACTGCCAAAGGTATTTTATGCCTAGTTTGTTTAAATACTGTGAAGGGCAAGTCTCAATAACTAGATCTTGTTATAAACCAACTAAGCTTATTAGACAAATAGCATATGGAAAAGACTTTCATTTATGTTTCCTTCAGATTTTGTGAGCCATTATGTAAGGCATATTCTAAAATTCTGAGACTCTTGTCAAGTTCCACTAAAGAGAAGTAGATATATGTGTGAGAAAGGCCCATGTGAAGGATTTCCTCTTCCTTCAGAGTAATTCTTTAATTCTTTCTTTTTCTTAAGTACTAAATGTTATTGCTGGTTACTCTTCATATGTAAATTGGAAGCTAAGAATTTTTGGAAAATATAGAGGTGTTCTATCTCCTAGTAAGTCTGATAACTTTACATGTTAAGAGTAAGAATGTTATGAAGTCTATGGGTAGTAAGAAACGAATAAAAAACTTTGCATGGGGATTCTCTGTAATTCAAATATTAGCAATCTATTTGTAAATGGGTTTAATAGTGAATTCATGTTCTTTAACTAGTTGTTGCTGCTGGTTCAAAATGGGTGTTTGAATTTAGAATTGGAAGCTGCTGTAGGTGTAACCACTCAAACTGGGCCTAGACGTTACGACCCCATTTGAGTAATTACATGGGCCATGTGGCCAAAACATTTTCATAAGAAAAATCCATTTGTCCTTGAAACATGTTATTTTGAAAATATCATGCTATTTTCAATAGAAATTAATTTATTCCTTTTTATTTAAAAATACTTGAATTATAACTTAGTTTTTAAAACACATTTTGCAATGGCTAATAATTTTTTAAAAAATTTAACGATCATTTAAAAGAAAATCCTATAAAAACAATCAGTGCAATATTTCCAAAAAATATCAAAATAGAAATTCCCATACCACAACCCCCAACTTCAAATAAAGTCCTAAAAAGTTATTAAGACAAACCCAGATTAAAGTCCATAATAAAACCCAAAATAAACTTATATAGCCCGTAAAAGTCCCAAATCATTTTAAAAATCCATAACCAAGAAATCATTATTCTGATAGCTCCTCCGATGACCGAATCAGAGTCCTAATTACAAGGATTTTCATATTTACGAATAACACGTCCAAATCATCATATTTACGATTTTCATAGAAATCACATATCATCAAACTTTACACATATATATGACCATACCGAGACATTCGTATGTAACGATACACATTTGAAGTATTTCCTACCCATCTCCACTACACATCAATATCGAGTTCCCCAGAACTCGTCCATCTAATAACAAAAAATTTGTGGACAAGGACCACATAGATGCTGAAAAGGCCACATAACATATCGTGGACAAGCCACTACATAATAGCCGATAACAGCCACATAATCGCAGTTAAACTGCCATACAACATCCTCCTTTCACAAACCCACCCCATGCATGTGATTTGGCCAATTTAACACATATATTTCACTTTTCGTATTTCACATAATCATGCTCATAACTCATATTCCTCAATTTTTACACATATGCATGTATCATACTCACATTTTCATATATCACATAGTTTTCACTTTAGCATGTTTTAATATATATTTATATTAAAACATGAATCTCATCACACATACACTTATCACATGTTTAGATCATCACATATCAATTTAGCCATAAATCACATAACATAGAGTTGATATCAACACTACATACACCACATTACAAATCATAGATTTTCACATCATTTAATGGTTTAGGACACTTACTTGGGTTTCTCTTAGTTGATTTTTTCAACTCCACTTGTGTACTATTGATTTAATTAATGTAATAAAATTTTATTAAAATAAAATAATATCATATTATACTCAAATCAAGAATTAGATCCCACACATCGTAGATTCAATAGCCACAATCCTACTAGAAGAGATTTCGCTTCGATCTAAGTTGGTAGATGAAACTATTGCACCAAATACTTTATTTAGCTATAAATCTATCAGGTTTGTTTTAATACTTAAAGTTCTCACCATCACTTACCCTTAAATCAAGACTTGGTTTCAACGTACTCGTCAACTCACTAAGGATTTATTGGGTTGGCATCATTTGGTACTTCAAGTTGTTACCAAATCACATTAGTACTATAATAAATGAATAATAAAATATTTTGATAACAATAAAACACTATATCATTTGACCAACAATGGTATTTCTAAATGAAGGATTTACGAATTGAACAGCCTCACTTACACTTAATTTAATACGACATGATCGAAGGATCGAGAATGGAATAAGATCGATAATTTTGAGTGTTCTCAAAATAATTATTAAAGTGATAGAAAATGTGAGTTTTATTCACTAATGAATCAGGAAAAGAAAGAGGAAGCAAAAAGGAAAAGAATTTTGATCACCGGCGATAGTGACAACGGTGGTTCGATGGTGGCAGTGACGGCGACAAAGGTGACGACGGTGGTCCAATGGTAGTGGTGACAATGGTGGTCTGGCAATGGTGGAATGGTGGTCCAACGATATGTGAAAATTATATGATAGAGGAGGGTTCTGTCACTAATGTTTGAAAGAAAAAGGAGAGAAGAGAAAATAAATAGGTAGAGGAGAAGATCTGCGGTGGTTTGCGGCGGTAATCACGGCAGAGCACGACAATGGAAGGGAGGTGGAGTGAGAGGGCAACATTTAAGGTGGCTAGGAGGTCACTTGATGGTAGTTGAAGGGTTGGTTGTGGGGATTGAAGAACAAAAATTTAAGGAAGATGGTGAAGGCTTTTTTTCAATTTGAGAGAGAAAGAAGATGAAGAAAAATTAAAAAATAAAGCCTTTTCCATGAGGGAAAGAGGGGATTCATTTGGGTTGGAAGTAGGCTAAGAGGAAAAAACATATTTCAAATGTTGAGGCACAAAATTTTGTTGTTGTTGAAAAATAGAACTAACTGAGACTAAAACTGGTATTGACTCCAATAGATCACGCCAAGGAAAAGTCATTTCTACTTCATCTGAAGGAGCACCATGTGGTAGAATACTAGGAGGAACTACTTACTGAGTTAAAGGTATTGTTTTAATAGGATTCTCTACCGGGAGGATTACAAATATGAATTTGACAGTCTACTTCATAGGCCGACTCAACGGGTGGTATTGGAATTTTGGGCAAAGTAGGAGTCGAAGAAGTGTGAGAAATTGTAGTTACCGGCTTTTTATCTAGTCTACATCGTATTAAGGAAGGGCATTCACTACTCTTAGTCTCTTGAGTACTCTCCTCGAATCTGGGCCTCTTCGTAGATGTCTTTGCAATTTTTTTCTCAATGAAGTAGCAATAGTCTTCTTATTTGATTGAGGTCCTTTAAGAATGGTTGTGATGTCCATGTTCTGAACTGAGACAGGCGCAAAGTGTGAATGTGATAAGGATCCTACACCAGCAACATGAGAGTTAGCTTGGTTTGATGAATAAGTAGAAGTTGTGACATGATTACTTACGATGTTCTAGTTGTGTGCGAAAAGACCACAAATGCTATAAAAATAGAAGGGATGTTCCCTTATACGCCCTACTAACATGTTTGTCGATTCACTACCTAAGTTATAAGCCCAAGCTTCAGAAGCAAAAGGCACAATGAGATCATCCAACCACTTTGTAGTACCATTTAGCCAACAACCAAATGACATAAGTCTTCTAAACAATATTGGATTATATTCCTAACTAAAACATGTTCCACCAAATCAAGTATACGCCCACTTCTTAATCTTTTATATTGATTCTCAGCAACCTGAAAGTCTACTAGCTGATATTATGCACAGGTACTCTCTAGAGTAAGGGACCATCTTGTTGTAAAACCAAATCCAGAATTTCGCTTGCATTTGATGAAGATAAGAAATATTGTTCTCAATAATGGGTTCACAACCTAAGCATACACTAAAATGAGCATTGCCAGCAGAAGTTCCTTTCCTTTTTACCATTAGTTGGAAATTTTCTAGAAAACGCCCAACAATGGTGGCTCGTTACTCGTAGTGCATACAACAATCAATATAGAAAGCCACTAGTGTCCACTAGGATAAGGCTAATAACTACCCCTTGCAATGCTATATTTTTTAAGCGCAACACAAAAGAAAGGGTTGAGTGGCAGATGGAAACCGACTTCTAGCAAAATTAGGGGTAAAATGAAACCTATGGAATTACCACTTAGATGACATCCACGGGCTAGCTAGAATTCATAAGTAAAGTTTGGGTTTTGAATACCTCAAACTCCTAGATATCGGTTCATCTCATCCTGGGTAGTACTACAATCGAACATCTAAGCCTTTACCCATGGTGGAATATCTTTGAGACCTTAGTGTAACACCTCTAACCCGTATCCACCACCGGATTAGGGTTATGAGGCATTACCGACCAAAATACAGCTTAGAGCAGTCATTCATTTCTAAACACACAATAAGTAATATTAACTAACATACATCAAAGTCGTATCTTACTTTCATGTTCGGAATCATCAAGATACAATTATAACACTACTAAACTCGAATGTCCACAAATCATTTATACTAAATTCGAACATATGAATTATAAAAGCCAATCCAAATCAATCATACTTTAATAGTCATGTATCACAAATAAAGCATATCTCAAAATTCAACCAATTTCAATCCGATTACCAAATCAAATTTTTCATCAAGCTAACTCATGAAAACCAAATTAAACTAGTTCCATAATTACCAATTTCAAACCATATGGTCATTAATTATAACAATCATACATGTATACCACTTAACCAACTAACCAAACATATTTTACTATTATAAAACATCATATCATAATACATATACATTATAATTCTATTAGTCGAACCTTATGACTATATAATAAGGCATTTAGATACCTAAATAAGTATCAATCATACGTCACTTTCATACACTTAGCTTACAACAATACATCCATTCTATAAGCTTTCCCACGTGTGCATATTTAAGCCACAACTAGCCATATCAATTCATAATATTAAGGAATATAAAATATATTAGTTATGAGCTTTGTACATGCACATACTAGCTTAAGTTGAACTATACTATGCTGCAAAATGGACAAAATTATACAAATGCCTACAAGCATTACCCAAATGATCGAATCTCAATTTAAGTATAACCAATCCATACACTACTTACTCGACTAACTTTAGTGATTTTCTAAGTAAAATAACCGAATTTTAAAATGCCAATTTCATATACTGTGTACCATGCCAAAATTTCATATACACAACCGAATCATTTAATCCTATATTTGGTCATCAAATTAGCCTCCAAAAATTCATACCATTTTCATCATGAACCGTACCTAAAAACTCACTCAAACAAGCATACCATATGTGCATACTTAACCATTCCAACCCAAATCACAAGACCAATCACAAATACAAATTAAATCATGTATCAAGCTTACTAAATGAGCTATATATAAGTCATTCATATCATTACTCAACCAAGACATATAACCAAAACACAATTCATACATGTCATGGGACATACTTACCAAAATGTGCTTATACCATGATCAAATTTACACAACCATTAGCATTATAATCATGCCATTTTTGCATGGCTAAATATATACATATCATCAAAACCAAACATATTAAAAACTAGCCTATATAAAATAACCAAATACATGCTTAAAACATGCCAAACAATATGGCCAAATACACTTTCCATAGTAAACCAAAATAACCATAGCCTATGCATGCCATATAACCAAGTCACAAAGTATATAAATACCAAAATTATTAGCTGGATAGTGTGATGCAATCTCCGTCGACTTCCAACCCGAGCGAACGTTTGAAACACTGTAAAACATAAAAAAAAATAACACCAAGTAAGCTATAAAGCTCATAATATAGCTCATATTACTAAATAACCACATTACAAAAAATTGCATCAAGTCATAATATAGCTCATTTGATTTCACAATTCTGCCTTATCTTCATGCACATGATTAAACAAGATTTCCATGAGTTTATTCATTTCAAAGCTCGTATTCCTCTTAAACTTCTTATCACTTCATTCTCATTTATAAATACATAAGAAATAATATATAGCTTTATTTGATCCATTATTCATCACATTTCTTTAGCCAAAAGAATCATGTAAATTATCGTTCAATAATTGTAATTCTCACTCAATGTGCCATATTCATATAATTAACACAATCATTGCTCATATCACACATAACATTCAATTCATACCTCATTATTGCCAAATAAACACATTTTGGCATAAAATATAATTATACACTAATAATCTCATTAAATTACCTTCATTTAACTCTTACATAGGTTCTGAACGTACCTGTTTTGCTTAATTCAATTGAACTTTCATTCTTGTCTTAACTTTGCATGATAAACCATTTATAATCGTTAAGGATACTCGGAAGTCTCGTATATCATATATAGTGCCATATCCCAGATATGGACTTACATGTTATCACATATCGATGTCAATAGCCCAGCTATGGTCTTACACGAATCATATATCGATGCCAATGTCCCAGATATGGTCTTACACGAAATCACATAATGATGCCAATGTCCCAGACATGGTCTTACACGTAATCACATATATCAATACCATATCCTAGATATGGTCTTACACAAAGTCTCATATATTGATGACATAGCCCAACTATGGTCTTATACGAAATCATGTAATGCCATGGTCCAACCATGGTCTTTTCCGCCAATTCGTCTTTCGTTACAAAACGATTGTGTTCGATCCTGCATTTTTACTTATTTCAAACATTTAATTTAAGCTCCACAATTAAATCGATTATATGAATACATTCATACTATCATTTATCAATTATATAAATATACATTGAAGTTCAATTATACAAACTTACCTCGTTTGCTAAAACGATGGAACGGATCGACTGGTCTGATACTTTATCTTTTCCCCAATCTAGATCTGAATCTCACTTTTCTCGATCTAAATATATTCAAAATCAGCTTATTTAATTATCTCTCTATTCAATTTAATCCAAAATTTTCCTTAAAGCATATTTACACTTTTGCCCCCATAATTTTATATTTTTACAATTTAGTCCTTATCACATAAAATCACAATTTCATGAAATTAAACACAAATCCAAGCTAGCCGAATTTTCCATACATCACCAGCAGCCCATATTTTCAATTTATTTCACATTTTAACCTCTAAATTTCTACATTACACAAATTAATCCCTAATTGACATTTTTATCAAAAATCACTTTATAAAAGATGAAAATCTAACATCAAATATTCATATTTCATCAAAAACTATCAAAGAGCTCAAGTATCCAATAATGACAATTCACAAAATCTTTAATAGTTTTAGAAACAGAGGTACGGGCTACCTAGATTACAAAGTAACGATCTCAAAAACGTAGAAATTATTTCAAACCTAGCAAAAACCACTTACCAATTTGTCTTCAAAGTTTGGCCGAATACCAAGCTCTCCCATGGCTTATTTTAGGTTGAAATTTCAGTGAAAATGGATACTGGAAGAAGATGACACAATTTGTTTAATTTAATTTAACATATAATGCCTTTCTACTTATTTAACCTTTAATAACCTTAATAACTACACCAAATGCCATTCCACTAACATCCAATATTTCAATAATGGGTTATTTATCACATAAGGACCTTAAATTTAAAATTCTATAGCTATAAGACACCTTTAGCATATAGAACGCAACTTTTGCACTTTACGCGATTTAGTCCTTTTTATCAAATTAAGCACCCAATTGATAAAGTTTCTTCATGAAATTTTTACACAATCATAATATCATACTATAGATATTAAAATAATTATAAAATAAAATCTTCAACTTTATATTTGTTGTCTCAAAACCACTGTTTGGACTAGACCTATTAATCAGGCTGTTACACTTAGGGTTTAAATATAATTGGATTTCTTGGGATAGAGTTTCGATTAGCTTGGCTACGACCACTCCCTCTGGTATTGGTTCTAACCATTTTGTGTGAAAGGAAATGAAATAAAATAATATAAAGGAAAAACAAATGTTACCTTTGAGGATTAGAGAAACTGAAGACGAAGAGAGTAGAAGGATTGATCAGAGAATAAATTAAGGTTTCTGTTGATTCATGAAAGTGTTTGAAGAGGGTGTTTAAGTGTCTGTTGTATAAAGGAACAAACATGGGCAAGAACTTGGGTTAATGGTAACTGTTTAGATTCTCTAATATAAAATCAACATATGTCACATAATAACTTAAGAAACATTTGAAATTTCAAAAATAATCGCTATGTCTTGCCATGTGAATTAAACTGTTAGTATTCTTATCGCCAAATGGTTGGTTTATGCCTGGTGCGAACAGTTACTTTTTATTTTTGTAGTGAAATTCTTAAAAGCTAGAAAATTTTGGACAACGAAATTTTGTTAAGGTGAGTGTTATCACACCCAAATCTGGATAACCTATATTTTAGGCATGTAGACGAGAAGATGTCTGTTCTGGCACACTGCACAAGTTAGTTCACCAATCATAGCTTTTGGTGAATTAATGTTTTGGGCGAATTGAGTATCCGCCCAGGGAGGTATATCAGGATTTATTTTTTGATGTATTCTTCAGTAAAAGAAATAGCTCGATAAAAAGGGAAAAGTAAGCTTTGTATAGGTAATCACCAAAGGTATACTACTGTGAAGGGCAAATCTCAGTAAAGATTTCCATTTATGTTTCCTTCGGATTGTGTAGGCCATTATGAAAGGCATATTCTAAAATTTCAGGACACTCGTCAAGTTCTGCTAAATGGAAGTAGATATATGTATGTGTGAGAAAGGTTCGTGTGAAGGTTTTCCTCTTCCTTTAGAGTAATTCTTTAGTTCTTTCTTTTTCTTAAGTACTAAATGTTATTGTTGGTTACTCTTCATATGTACACTGGAAGCTACGAAATTTTGGAAAATATAGAAGTGTTCTATCTCCTAGTAAGTCTTATAAATTTGTATGTTAAGAGTAAGAATGCTATGAAGTCTATGGGTAGTAAGATATGAATAAGAAGATTTGCATGGGGATTCTCTGTAATTGAAATGTTAGTAGTCTACCTGTAAATGGGTTTAATGGTGAATTCATGTTCTTTAAGTAGTTGTTGTTACTGGTTCAAACTGGACACCGAAGTCTAGAAATAGAAGTTGTTGTAGGTGAGCTTCAGATGAGTCTCTAATATTGAATCCTATGAGTTCTTTTACAGTAATCTCTTGTGAATGATGTTTTAGAAACAATGAATGAGTACATGAATATTTGCTAAAATTAGTATTTATGTTAAAAATAGGTATTTGTGAGTCCAAAATATAATGAATTTGTATAGGTGTAAGTGATTTTCATAAGTAACTAAGTGTATATGATTTTGATAAGCGACTAAGTGTATGTGATTCGGATTCCTATCAGTTTACTAATCAAATCATATTCTTGTTTAATACTTAACAAGATTATACTGATAATGAATTATACAAATCATCAAGATGAATTCCACACATTTTTGTTTCAGAACCCTAAATACTTAGATAACAATAACTCAGTTTCAACCCTACATGGTACAAAAAACTCAGACTAATAGATACTTATCCTATTTATAACTACAAACACACTCAAATCATAGACTAACAGATTATCATGGTAGATACCCTCTTTGAACATACAAATTCTCCCTTCTTATCAAGAGCTTCCCTTAAGTCTTATCCGATTAAATCACAGAACTAATTTAATCAAATTAATTTTAGACATATCATTATCTTATCATAGATTTACTTATCAAAGAATTATCTGAACTTATCAAGAACTTGCCACAAAGGTAGATAATCACATTCAATCATACAAATTTAGCAAAGTACACGGCCATACAAACTACACTATAAAGACAACATTCAAAGTCACGTGTTTACTGTCCTGACAGACTTTCACAGAAGGTGTCATGGGTTTCTCCCTCATAAGCTTATATATAAATTTTATGTATCGTGATCTACCTTTTTGATCTACACATTATCAAAGGTTAAAACATGAACATTCATATAGTCATATCTTGTCATGGATGTTAGACACATGGACTTACAGGCTTTCATGTATCGTGATCTATCAGTTCAGTCTTCATCTTATTGGAGGCTACACCATAAGTGTTTTCATATCATACGATGCCATGGGTCTCAACTTCATTATTTTACATTTCTTTTTATATTGTGATCTGTCAATATGGTTAGTAATATAACTGCCTTACCAGAGGCATCGTAGAGGGACATTGCTCAGCACTTACTTACCCAGATCTATTCGTATTCTAATTGATTCATACTTTACGTATATTAGACTTTACCTTCATGCTTACCGATCAAAAATCTTTTCAATAAAAATTTATACATTTCATCATTGCACATATCTCTTCTTTACTATACTCATACTCTTATCAATTATTTTAGATAACATCATCCTTTATGCATATATATGCTTCTACTCGAACAGTTAACATAAAAGAGTTAGGGTAGAGACTCACTTGTTACTCACCTAATGTATTTTGAAGCTCTAGACTCAGACATCCTTATCGAATCAATAGCAACAGCTGCATGAAGATCATAGGATTACCAAAATAAATCTTATTTACATATTAATTACTATCATCTCAAATACTGACAACCCTCATACAAATCCATGTGCTACAACTTTCTATTCTTTTACCCCTTACAGACTTACTCTTTCAGAACTTAACATGCAAAGCTATAATACTTACCCAGAGATGGAATGACCACTGATTAAATTAAGAGTCTTAGCTTCTAGATTAGGTAGGAAGAGATATAATTAAACTTCAGAAAAAGAATCAGAGAGTAACATTGAAGGAAGAAGAAAAACTCCCTTACGAACCTTTCTAACACACATATATATATATATGACCCATTTCCTCATAGTGGAACTTAACAAGTGACACAAATTAAAATATCTATCATCTTTAATGGTCTACACTTTCCGAGAGAAACATAAATGAGAATGTTGCATAATAGATATCAGACCAATCTATCCAGTTGGTTTTTAACTAGGTCACTTTACAACCCAACCAGCACAATACTTAAGACAACTATGGCGTACTATACATTTGACAGTAACTCATACCATAATTACCTTATCGTTTAACTTACATTCATGTCTGTTACTATACTTCGACACATGGGCATCAAAAGAAGTAATTGGGTAGATTACACTTCGCCAAATAGATTATTTCACTACTACACACCTTAACCTTGGATCCTATAGACTTAAGGTGTGACAATCATTATAGCAAAAGGACATTCTAGGTACAACCAAGATCAAAATGAACACATCGCCAACACTTGAGTTCGAGATTGTTGTTGGATGCTGAGTCGATGATCAAATTGTAAGTTACGTAACCTACGAACAAAAAACAAAATCGTACGCTGAGTATAACTCAGTGGAATTTCTATAATCCAAACACTATAACATAACATAAGACATTTGAGTAGCATAAGTTAAAAATGCATGATGTTATGCAATTTAATATGTCATCTAACCATTTCTAATTCAATCTTCATGTAGTTAGTGAGCATGTCTGACATTATATTAACATATACCACAAATATACATTCCCTTTCCCATATCACTTTCATTTACTAACCATTTTCCATTTTAATATCAATTCCACATCTCTTATAGATCATTCAATCACTTGAATCTTAAGGACTTATCCAATATCAACATTTCGATCATATAAATATACACATTTTTAAGACTATTCGATTTAGTCAACATGAACATAAATCAATTGAAATCAATCCAGTACATCTCATAATCATAAAGTGTCTCACTTTATGTTCTTACCATGCACAAATAGTTCAATAGGCAACAACTTACAAGTAGTTCGGGTTATAGAAACACAAACCGTAAACTCCGAGCTATTTGTAGATGACTTTATCTTTACCTTTCCATTTTGAGGAATCTGGGTCAACGTTAGCTATGGATCAACATAAATACACCAAATCATCAATACACAATAATTTGACGTTCAACTGGTAATTTATGAAAGTTTTAAATTTTATTCAATTTAGTTCCTAAAACTGGGACTAACATAACTTTTAAATTTAACCTCCAATTTTTATATCAATTTCACTCTAAGCCCAGTTTGACATTTTATTTCTCATTTATATCACCAGTTTCAAAATTTCTACAATTTAGTCCCTACTACACTAAATTAAAAATTTACATTACAATTTAGTCCTTTTTTAATACTAAACTTAAAAATCTATCAAATAGGTCCTAAAACCTCAATTATTCAACAATGCTAACATCCACAAACTTAACCGGTATCGAAAAATATGACATGGGTCAGCAAGCTTAAGATCCCAAGATTCAGAAAACATAAAAATTACAAGAAAAGGACTAAATTGAACATACCAAATTGAAGATTTAAAGTTAGAACCCTAATGTTAAATTCTTCTATTCTCTTCTTACTACATTCAATTTGGTGAAAGGTAGAAGATAACCTTTCTCTTTCTTTCCATTAGCTAAAGATTTTACTTTGTTTATGTTTTGTTTTATTTTATAGTTTTTATCACATTTTTCTTTAATTTAAACTTAAGTTACTGTCCACTAAATGTAATTTAAAGGTATATTTGATATATGCCACATCTCAAAAATCGAGTTAGTAGAAATTAGGGTTAGTGAACCAAGAGTGGTCATGCCCCAATTTTTAAAAGTTATCTATGCAAATTAGATAATAAATATCTAATCTAGTGGTCAATTAGTGGTGGAGTTGTCCTTGAAGATCTGAGTTCGAGTCTCTTCCCTCACATCATTTTCTATTTTGAGAAATTTTGCTTTAAAATCCCAGTTTGTGTTATGCTTTGTTTTAAAATAAATTTCGTTAGCATTTAACAAAGCTATTGAAGTGGTCTAGTGGTTAAGAGCCTTAAATAACTCCCTAGTGAACCAAGTTCAAGTCTCCATTTTTTTTCAAAAAAATATATTTTTTGATTAGATGATGGTCAAATGGTCCATGCATGTGTGCATGGATGTAACTCCTTTTTCAAATTTGTAACATCTTTTCTCAAAGTTATTCATATCATGTTTTGAAACTCTCATGTTTATTCCATCAGCAATTCATTCTAACTCCTTTGTCTTCTCATGAATAAGGTGTTGGGAGTTTGAATTTTACTTTTGAGTTGGGTAGCTAGTGTTTGCCATCACATTCTCTCTTTTTCTCCTCCCTATCAATCATCGTGAGCCACCCTTCTTTGGAAGTTCTCCACCATTTTTATTTTATTTTTCTATTATTTATTTTCGTTCAACTCTTCTCCTCTACCATTCCACCACCTTTGGCTGCCCATAACCACCATATCACCACCACGAAAACCACCTTGTGCTACCCAAAAATTGGTTGCTCCTCCTTGATCTTCTTTTTTCTTTTCATTTTGCTTTAACAAATTGAATCACCACCTATCAACCACCACCAGTTTATTAAATCATCACTACAAAACCACCATACCACCACCCTTGCACCACCACTGAAACACTATTTTCTTTCATAAGCCTTTCCTCTTCTTTCTTTTCTTCATTTCTAAAATCATCCATTCTCTTTTTCTTTTCTTATTATTTTTCCAAATAACGTTTTTTTTTTACTCATAATCCAAGTCTTTTTCCTACTATTTTAATCTCTATATTGTTGTTTCTTCTCCTCTTTTTGGAGTGGTTCTTCATCATTCATCATTTTGACACTGTCAGTAACCATTGTATTTTTTATACCACCTTTCTCTATCTTTTAATATTCATCTTATTTTTCTTTTACATAACAATTTCATTTGTCTAATTCTTATTTTTCCTTCAAGATTAGTTTTCAAAATCAAATAGATCAATAACAATCGTAGCAATTCTTTATGACCTTTGGAAATAAGTGTGTAGGTAACAAGTTGAAGTAAGTTTTATTTTTTATATTTCTTTTGAAGCAAAGTTGAATATTCTTTAATCAAGTGGCTAATTTGGATTGAAGGTTTAACTTGGAAAGCGTAGTCTTTTTGTGAATCCAAGTTACAGTTTTGGTTGAAGGAAATTAGGGGTAAGCTTTTGTTACAAGTATGAAGAGTAAGTTGGTTTATAGTTAATTTCTCCTTTGCGTTATAAGCGATTTCTAATTTTCAATATCATTTCATTAGGTACTAAACAAGTTCTTATTCATTGGATCTAAAGAGTTTGAAATCAATTTAGGATTTATGATTTGGACAATTTAACGTGGTGTGCATTTTATACAAGTTAAATACGTAAGGATTTGACTATAATTTATCGATCTATTTTACAAATGAAAACATAATTTTTTTGTTATTACATGTGAGTGGTTATGTGGTTATAAGGTAAGTTATTCTCACTTGAGTTTTAATGATATGATATGATAAATATTGTTATGAATTGATAACTTCTTTCTAATCTCATGTTGTGCAAACATCATGGCTATATGTTAATTGTGAAAACATGGATTACCATGAACATTGAAACTTATAAGTACAAGAAAGCATGTTTAACATGCCTATTGTTATGTAAATGAGACTGTTTTCCATGATGCATTACATGGGGTTGGGACATGTGAAATGAGGAAGATGTGGCAGTATTAATCTGTAAATTTGGTGGTTTATCCACAACCTACATGTTTAAACAGCTTGTCTACAAATTTGGTGGCTTCATCCACATATATGTGTTGGTGTGTTATCGATACATGAGTTCTGGGGAACTCCTTCTGCTATGTAGCACTGATGGGTAGGACATTTTTAAAGAAGTTGCATAATTATTTTACAAAAATTTCATTAGCTCACCCCTTAGTTTTCATAAACATTTCAGATAATACATGAGTGTAGGACTTGGATGTAGCATATGGAAGAGTGTGTCAAATACAATATTTATTAAAATACATTATAAACTGTTTGGATTTTTTTTTTGGACTTGAACTTTTGACTATTTTTGGGTTATTTATACTTTTGATATAATAACTACTATGCATGCATAATCAATGAACTTTTAAATGTTTTAATTATTATTTTAGAACTTAAATGGTTTTATCTAATTCTAAATAAAGTTTAAACTTAAGGTTTTCTATGTGTTTTAAAGTCCATTGCAAATTATTTACATCTAGACCATTTATCTGAGCATTCAAAATTGATATTCCAAATTTCCTATTTATATGCTTTAAGATGATAATTTGATTTAATTAGTAAATTTTTCCAAAGTAAACATGTTTTACTAAATGTATTACAATAATATTAAATTATTTAGAAATCAATTATAGGTTTTCATAAAAACAATTTACACATAAATGTTTTTAATAAGAAAAAGTCTTTCAACGAAACTATTGTGGCTTCCGGAATTTGGTCATAATGTCTAGGCCGGGTTTGTGAGGTTACACTATGTAAGTCTCTTTCATGAGTTCTAATTATAGATCATAAGCAATTTACATTTTTTTCACTTATGTGATTTATCCCCTATACCATAATTAAGCACTAATTCAACAAAAGTACTCGACCGAAATTCATTTCACTTTTAATATAACTCCCTAAATGTTTAATAAAAATATTTAAGAGTCTAATTAATGGAAACAGGGTTCTAAAACCACACTTTTTGATACCACTGACTTTCAGGTCGTTAAAATCTTTATAGGTGCCACGGGGCTCCCCCCACATGGTCTTATACATACTTTAATGTTGTGTTCTACCAGTTTGGTTTACATTTCACTAGAGGCTACATCATGAATATCCTCATTGTCATATAATGCTATGGGTCTTCACCACCAGGTCTTACATACATCTTCATGTCGTGATCTGCCAGTCTAGTTAGCATTATAGCTGCCCTACAAGAGGCATCACATCCATAATTACATAAATCACGTCATATCCCGACACTCTATGAAGGCCCCATTTCTCCAACATTCTCAACCACGCATCATACATATAGCATAAATACACATTCATGCAAACTTCACTCATACCCATAATAGAAATATATTTACATGCATGCTTACCACACATCAACATGTTCATTTAACATAGTATATGCTTCATGTACCAACACATAATTGTTTCCCAAAAACACTTACACTCATGCATACCACACATCATACAATTTCACTCATGCAAATGCTTCATGAAGCTTACACACATTCATCCAGTTACTTTTTGAAACATGCACCATTACATGAACATCAATCGTATGAAGATTTTATTTGGAATGACATGCAAGGGTTGAAGATAATGGTTCACTTGAGACTCACCTTCACATCAACACAAAGTTTCTGCTCCGATGATCCTACCTGAATCAGTAGCATCAACTGCTTAAAAGATTATGTAACTTCCATTAAAATCTCATTTACAAACAGTTTACCAACATCTCAATTCTAGCGACCCTCATGTAAGGCCTCCTATTCATACCCTACTATTTTTATGACTCTTAACATCCTTAGTCTTTCAAAATCATAACATGTAGAGCTCTCAAACTTACCAGGAGGTTAAAACATCCACCGATTAACCCAGAAACCTTAGCTTCTAGATTAACGAAGAAGAAGAAAATATTTAGGTTTAAGAAGAACCGAAGCATAGAATGGAAGGAAGAAAAACCATCTGAATGTCCCCTTCTTACCATATATATATATACTCAGTCCCTCTTATTAGATTTTGACAAGTGTCGAATGCATATAGAAATTGTCCCTTAAATGTTCTACAAAAATCGAGAAAAATATAAAAGAGAATCTGATGCAGATGTTGTTTGATTAATCAGTCTGTTCCGTTGACTCCCAACCAATCACATTACAGAACCCACATTGACCAACATTTTAACAAACTGGGCGTACCAAACCCATGGTTTTCTCATATACTTGGTAAACAAGTCATGCTCAATCTAAAACTCTAAGGCGTACTCTTTTTAAATTCGAAAACATCTCAAGATGTAATCCTCAAATTCTACACAAAAGGATACATTATGCACCAGGATTTAACTTGCTGAAATTCTGAAAAGTGGCAGACTATACTGCAATAGTGTGCCAAATAGGTAACCTTCACATCTATTTGTCTTTCTCTCGGATCTGCCAATTTTGGGGTATGAAAAAATTCAACATAATAATAAGAATCAGTAAGCATGTAAACAGTTTCCAGAAAGAAGTTTTCTTCCTATCCAGTAATTAGATGGAAACCCTAGTGAATAGCTCTTACTACTACCTCCTCCTATCTGGTAAAACTTAAAGAATGATTTAAGAGTTTAGCAGCAGACAACTTAAAGAAGGTAGCTTCTACAAGCTTAACGATCAGCTCCTTTGAAATCAGTAAAGAACACTTCTAAGTTTTCTTTGGTGATAACGAAGGTGAGCAGTGAAGAAAAAATAAAAATCTTCTCTCCACTACCGAGTTGTCCTACATATAGGCAAGATCTAATCCAAATCCCGCTCTAAGTAAGTTCCCTAATCAGTATCCATCCACACACATTTCCACTAATTAATCACTATGATACAAGGTTCTCCAAGTGTCCTGGTTATCGACACGATACCCCTATTAGGATGCCACATAACTTAAATGTGTCCCACTAACCACTATTTCTAGTACAATAATACGTTTTACATTAACACAAAACATGGGTGGGGGACTTATTAGCAGAAGAGTGCACCAAATAAAGATCTCGCTAAATAAGGAACACACCAACTACGAAATAAAAGTCTGCAAACTTGGCAAAGCTCAGTGAAATAATTCGCCACGGAATTTGCCAACGCTAACTATTCTAAAGCTCGTAACTTAGGGGGTTTCGCTAATACAACCTTCCAAACATATTGATTTGCGAAACAAGGGAATGACATATTTGAACTTTCCTTGTATAACCATCTGTATATAATGAATGATAGTTATACTCCAATTTACTAAGTCTTATATTATGCGAGTTAAACCTACTATTATTTTCTTTGATCTTTGCTCTATTTCTTTCAATTTTCCAAGTGATAAATTGAAACGTATACCTTTAAATTTTCTTTTGATTTTGATTAAAAATACTATTTCGCCAAACGTTATTTTAAGATTGTTTTATTAAAACCATATTATTTGACTTAACTACTAAAACCAATGATTCTGTCATTTGTGTAATGTTTTTTTATTTCTGGTACCATCCGTCGATCGACAGTCAAATTTAGGTGTTACAGATATTTTAGTTTCATTTTAGGGACCAAATTAGCTATTAACCATATGAGTTAATGACCGCCGCCAGACATGCGAACATCTAGACAGAAAATATTGTAGCAAAAGATATGGAAATGAAATAGCGGTGTCCGAAAGTATATGGGTCAATTTGTAATGTAGTAAAGAATGTTACAACGAAACACTCCGAGAAGCATTCTAAAGATCGTACCCAATAGAGGTTGAATTAAATATAAATTGATTTTGTACACTAACAAGGCTAAATAATACTAATTTAAAATTATATTTACGAAAACCAAAATTAAAATTTATTAACTTAAATAACATAAATTATCTAAAATGAAGAAAACCAAATAACAGTCAAAATTAATTCTAATTAAATCAATAAAATATTAACTCACTTTAATGTTCCTAATTAACTTTAGAAGTCGGGTTTTATCGAGTTAGCTATTAATTAACCAGTTATTACCTCTCAGCCTCTAACTAATTAACTAATTGACCAATACACGCTTATCTCTCAACCTCACTTTCTTGGTCGGGATAATTATGATTTACTCAATAGGCTTATCTCTAGATCTCATTTATCCTAAATTACTTCCTAGGGTCGTCACTTCCTAAGGTTTAGTCGCACATAATTTAAATCAACTAACTCAGGTTTAAACTCTAATTCATCTATTAATTAGTCACACATCTGTTCGTTAATCTCCCTAATGAAATTAGCTACTCATGGATTTAGAGGCAATAATCCCTAAAATCATATTCAACATATAAAATAGTAACTTACATAAACGAAGTGGATAAGAAAATAAATCTATTTTAATGTCAATTTGTGTACAAAATTGGTATTCCCTATAACAATTGTGAAGATAATTACAATTGCGCTTGGATCAAAATCGAAAGCTTAGATCAAAACCGAGTCCAAGTTAAACAAGAAAAAAAATTTATTTTAAGGACTAAATTGAAAGACATTAAAAACTGAAATAAAAACCTAAAACTGATTACATTACATTGTTAGACTAAAATACCCATAATTACAGTTTCTAATCGTCGTCTAGTGTCGCAACATTGCCTTCGAATGGGAATAATGTGGCTTTGAAATTCGATGTTGCGACACCACTCCTCAGTGTCACGAAACTACAGTCATCATTCATCTTCTAAGCCTAGAAATAGTTTCCTACACACTAAATGAAGTCGTTAAATCATCCCTAGGCCCGTAATGACCCATTAGGTCATGACATTACTCAAAATTGTGTAAAAAACGCTTATTTTGCGTAAATTAAACTTAAGATAAGAAAAATCGAAAACAATATAAAAACATATAAAAACACTAGAAAACAAACTCATTAAATATATAAAAACACTAGAAAACAAACTCATTAAGTGCCGTAAAGACCTTAATTTGCCACAACGAATTGTGGCAGATCAGTTAATATGCCTCACTATTAGTCCATTACTAAGTTGATGGACGAGTGATCAAAACATCTCAAATCAATAACGTCAATGATAATTTTGTTACTTTCATAGTTGAGTGTTTGAAAAAAAATCTTAGTAATAATTGGGTGACTAATAATGTATTTGAGGAATAGTGATTTATTGGCTTGCGTTGATGTCTGTTCGCAAGTTAACGGATATGACTTAAATGATCAATTTCGAATAGTTGAGTGATCAAATTGTAACTTTTTATAATTAGATGATCAAAGTGAAAACTTTCTAATTGAGTAACCATAAGTATAATTTACCCATCTCATAAAAGGGGAAATCAGGAGATTTTTCGATTAAATCAAACTATATTTCCTAACTTGAAAGTGCGTCTTCCTAGATAGTGAGCTTTGTTTTTAATAATGTATTGTTGTTTTGGAGAGTACAAAAGCAATTTTCCTTGGAACAATTTTATAGGGTAGACATTTCTCTAGGAATTAGACAAAGAAAGAGGCTGCAGCAATTCAAAATAAACACATGTTCATGAGTCGGAGTTACGACTCTAAATTTTCTTCTAAAATAAATAAAGTCCATGCGTGAATTTAAGCATGTTGAATCCTTTCCCTGTTAATCTATTTAAAAATATATTTTATATTAACATTTATATAAATTTATAATTAAATTTTAAGAAATTGCTTTGACAATTAAACTTTCTTGCAAGTTGGGGGATGGCAAATTGTTCCAAAATGTTGTTTCAGAGAATTGGACATAAAAAGTTGGTCAACATCGCACCACACAGTTTTTAGCATCAGTATGGTATAGACATTCTCTAAGAACATGAAAGTTGGGCATATGTTTTACTTCTTTTCGTAACCGGCACTTCAAAGAAGAAAAAGAAAGAAAACAACCAACTTCTGAATCCTATGGTTTTATAATGCCTAATAATGTCATTGTCGTTCCATAACATGAGGGTAATTATCCATTTAAATCCATAGTTTAGGAAAATGGAGTGAAAAAAAATTGTCAATTTCAAGTGTTTCTCAGTGTGGTAAAAATTACATTATAAAGTTAAAATTTACTTTTTAAATATAATGTTTAAAAGTAAAATTAGTTAATTTAAATATAATTTAATTTAAAGATATATAATTTTAAAAAATTTAAATATAATGGTAAATTATATTTGAATACTTTAATATAATGATACATCAAATATAAATTAATTTAAAAAATTAAATAACTTTTAAATAATTAATATAAATAAGGATATTTTGATAATTTTATAAATAAAAATATTTTGATAATTTTACTTGTAAAAGTCAAAAACACTTAAATTCATGATTTTATGTTAAGATACAAAAATACTTTTGATAACATTTTAATCATAAAACCAATTATTTTATGGTATTTTTAAACTAAAAAATGCATGTAAAATCCCAAAATAATATAAAACGATGTAAACAAGAACTTAATTGATTTATGCAATAAAATATAACTAAGAACGATCCACTTGGGGAGCATGAAATAAATCTACTATTTACGTATAATACATGACTAATATCATAATTTAACCAAACAAATTTAAATGTTATTCTAACAACCCATTTTTTCAGTAGTGTTGGAAACAGTGGTTTGGGACCACAACTCCGACATATCAGTCCGTAAATATTAATTATTTAATTTTTACAAGGTTATTAGTATCATATTAAAATTTGGTTAGGAAATTTTATCGTTTGGATAGTTAATTAAGTAAAAAGGATTCTATCATAAAAACTACAAAAATTGTGTTTTATTAATTAAAGGAGCTAAATGAATAATTGGACCAATGTATGTTAAGTTAGTGAATTAAAGTGTTATCATCCATGTGAATAAAGCCTAATTAAGCTTAATGTTAGGTTAATTAAAGTATAACTTAAAATTCTTAATAATTACAATAAAACCAAGGTATATAAATTAAATTAAAGAAACTAAAGATGATATTTTTGCATCGTCTTCTTTACCTAACTTCTCCACGGCCGAAACTATAAGAAGTTAGGGTTTTATCTTTTCAACCTTGAAGCTTGATTTTGTCAGTGAATTTAGCTCGTTTTTAGTAATTTTTGTGTTTCTAAGCTCGTATTAACTTGATTTAGCTAACCCAATGACTAATTTGTAAAACTGTTAAATGTTTTGGATTATGTCATTGTTGAGTTTGAGTTATTCTTGAAGCTTTATGGAAGAATATTGAGTTTGGTTGTTAGTTTGGATTATTTTGTAAAGTAGTTTTCGATGATTTTAATGTTTAAGTATTAAGTTGTTAAAATGGTAAAATTCCAAGGACTTGACGTGGATTAATTATAAATATAGGTTGTAATAAGGTCCTATAAGATTCGGCTAGGCTGCGTTTTAAATCAAATTGCATGTTTGGGGCCTAGCCGTTAGAGTCCTTTTTGGCATTTTTACAAAATTACCACCAACATTTTTACAAAATTATTAAATATTCTGAGCCGAATGAGCATAGGATAGAGTATATTTAACATGTCAATAGGTTATTCTACGTGCGGTACGGGATTGGTATGAGATGTGATGGTGATTTTTGTATATCTTCTGTCCACTGAATATACTGAAGTCCTACATCTATTGCGGACTATTGTGTTATATTACAATGTTTTTCTAGTGTGTTATAGGGAAGGGTGTTAGCCTATGGGGTAGACACTTAGTGTCGAGGTGTGTTATCAGTTGGATTGGCTTGTATGAGCATTTCGTGTGTTCTAGATGGTTAATTGTGTACTCGTATCTGTATATCATTCATCAGACACTATTCATTTATCACTAAATGTTATCAAAATGTGGAAAATTGATTTATACTAATATTTGAGTATTATTTCACTTATTGTAAGTTGTGATTAACATGAATTTTATTAATAATCTTGTTGACAAGAACCATGTTCATTAATCTTGTTTTTTTTTAAATTATTTTGTCTACTTTAGTAAGCTTTATCGTTTACTCGATGAGCTTATTAAGCTTTATGAAAGCTTATTTTTGTTATTTTTTTTTCTTTGTAGATTACACTTGTGGAAATTAGGAGATCGAATCAAGTTAAAGAATTACACTATCTGAGGATCTTGTGGTGGATTTTGGAATACTTTTGGCTTATATGGCATGTTATAGGGGCATTTGGTTATATGTTTGTAAGGTTCCTAAGTACATGTAATGCGTGTTTGTGTGCATTTGATGTTATGATATGAGTAACTAAATGTGTTTTGTGTGCATTTGATGTTTGTAAGGAGCCACACAGTCTGGGCTCTGTAACATGACCTGGCCACACGGCCGTGTGACCCCTATTTTAAAATTTTTTAATTTTTTCTCAAATCTTCTATTTTGTTTCGAATTGGTCCCTGATTGTTCCAAAACTATTTTTGTAATAGCCCGATGTCGACCCTAATCGGACATAGTATTTTCGGGACCACAAATTTGAGTCAAAAAAATATTTTAATATTATTTTGTGTGTTTAGTATGTGTGAATTTGATTGTGTGAAATTTTCGTCTTTAAATTTTATCGTTTGAATGACCAATTAAATAAAAGGATTTAATTGCGTAAAAAGTAAAATTGCTAGCTAATTATTAAAGTGCTAAATTGACTTGTTCTTTTAATGGAAGGTATTTATATTGTAATTATACCACGGAATATGTTGATGGACGGTAATAGGCTTATGATATAATGTTGGTTAATTAAATATTAAAGGTTATTATGGTAAATTAGTTAATTAATGTAATAAAATAAAACATAAAATAGAAAAATAACATGCAAAGTGTTCATCTTGGTCAAATATAGAAAAGAAAAAGAAAAGAAAAGAGAACAACAAGGTTCAGCTATCTCTAGGTCTAATTAAGGTATATTTTTGCTTCGGTTTTTGATGATTTTTACGTTTTTGAGATCGTTGCTTCGAATACTACCCGACCCATGCTTGGATTTCTGATTTTGATGAATATTTTGAGTTATGCCATTGATGAATATTTGTGTTTTGTGATGTTTGATGATGAATAATGAAAGATATGTTTTAGATTAACATGTTTTGTCTTGGGATTTTTGATGAATTTGAGTATTTAGGGCTAAATTGTGAAAATAAATTTTTGAGGGACTAAAATGCAAAATAAATATGTGTTATGGATTTTGATATATAAAATAGGTGTTAGAATAAACTATGTGTTAATGATTATCGGGTTCCGTGCCTAGCAAGCCTCGTGCTGGTGTGATATATCAGGTTAAAAGCCTAGCAGGCGTAGTGCTGGTGAATTTATATCAGGCTAAAAGCCTAGTAGGCGTAGTGTCGGTGAATTTTTATCAGGCTTGTGCCTAGCAGGTTTTGTACCGGTGTAATATTATAGGCTTATTGCCTAGAAGGCTATATGCCGATGTGATAACGGATATGTAAAACGAATCAGAAGAGCAGGTATGAATTAACTTGTGGGTACGTATGTGATTTGATACCTATTACAAATTATGTACTTTGTTAATGAAATATATATTTATATATATTCAGTTGTTAATAAACATTTGGTATATCATTGAATTGTTTTATAAATATGTGCAAATGTGATTAGATGTAATAGGCCATGTATACTATAATTGTATGTGAGATAGTTTACTACAAATCTTGAATTTATGTATATGACTAAACATATATGTGGATTGTTCGATTAATTAGATTAGATATTGAGTAACAATTATTAAATTGACTAGGTGAGTATTCGGCCTAGTGGTATTTGAATAAGGAAATCTCTTAATTATGAGTTTTGATAGTTTGAGATGAAGTTTATAAAATTGATGTGATTAATTTAAATTATACAAAATGATTATGATTATTAAAACACTTAATTTCTTAAAGACTTACTAAGCTATAAAAGCTTACTTGATATGTTTACGTTTCTCTGTTTTATAGATTTTTTTTCTTAAATCAAGCTACAAGCTCGGGAATCGTCAGCAAAGTTCATCACTCTATCTACTATTTTGGTACTTAAATATTTGAACCCAACTTATGGCATGTATAGGCTGGATGAGGTTTTGAATGTTACATTCTAAATTTTGTATATGAAATCAATAGCCATGCGAAAACGGCTTATTTCCTATGATTGAATTTGGTTTCGTTGCATATGTTTATAATGATAAAAAAAAAATGGTGTATATGCTTGTGTTAATTAGATGCATGGTTTGTTAGGTTTTGGGTATAACATGTATTTGGTTATGGCATATATGTTTGATAGGTTAAATTTGGTCATATTGCTTTTGACATATGGAATTGATATGATGTATATTGTTTAGATTTGTCAAATTCGCTATGAAATATATATATTGATGCATGAATTAGTTCTTAACTAGTTGGATGTGTATAGGATAGTAATAGTCAAATATGTCACGTATATATATATAAGTGTTATGTTTAATTTTGATACAATATGGATTTGGTTATGACATATAGTCGAATGATTAGGTTTGGTCTTATTGAATTTGATGTAATGAATGGTATAATGAATTATGTGTATAGACTAAAATTTGGTTTGTCAAATATGTAATATAGGTATGGTATAATTAAATTATTATGTGCGGTTAATGAAGGAAGAATATTGAATCATTGGGTTTTAATTTGTATAGGAGTTGGTTAAAAATGTTTTGTACTAATTAAGTATTTGGAATTATTTTATATGCATATGGAGTGTATTGAAATATGTCTAATTTCGATTAAGCAAGTAACTCTGAGATTTGATTTGCGTTATGTTATATTGATAAATATCTATTTGGTTTTAATATATATAATAGTATATCCGATTAATGCTTGAGATTTATTATGGTATAGATGTAATTGCAATATTTTATAAAGGTTTAAAATACTGTGTATTGAGAGAAAATTTTGACCAAATATGCTTACGTTAAATTTGTAGTAATAATGAGATATGAATGTTTGAAAATTTCTCAAATAATATATTTAAATTATTTGAGTTGATTGAGATGGTAAAATATACTACTTTGATTTATTCTGAATGGTTTAGTATATGTTTTTAAATTGTTTATAAAGAGTACAAATTTAATGAACTACGATTTGCATATTTTGATTTTAGAAATTAAATATGACCATGGTGTTATATGCTTATAAAAAAATAGAAGAGGTATTTACAGCCATATCATGATATTACTTAGATGATTAAATTATTGAACTGTATTCATATCATTTGAATGTTTAATGTTTGTGTATGTTATACTATGTTCGGTATTGTCCCGTAACCCAAATCCGGCGATGGATACGGGTTAAGGGTGTTACAATTTTTAAGGCCACATAGGCTCGATTTAAAGCCTATAGATGTACGATATATTTCAATCTTAATTATTTATGAATTCTGTTAATTAATTTGATAAACTTGATGCTACCATTATTGATTCTTCTGAATTGTACGTAGGGTACGGATTATGGGTGTTACAGTAATCCTTTGGACAAGACTAAATTTTTAAAATTCGAAAAGTACATAGACTAAAATTGACCAATTCGAAAAATACATGGCATAAAATTGATAAAATTAAAGTAAGGATATTAAATACATAACTTACCCAAAGTACATGGTCTAATAGCCAAATTTGACCCTCTAGATTTTAAAAAATAAACCTTGTCTTCTATATTTTCAATTTTTTTTCTACTTAATGGTAAAAAAAAGCCCTTAGCAAAATATCAAAAAAAATCAATTAGTCCATCATGAAAAATTTGCACCCGATTGAGCCCTTAAAGATGAAAAATTAATCAACTAAACCCTTCTATTAATGTTGACCAAGTTTAACTATTAACTTTTACTCACGTGGCTGGCAGACTAATCGAACTATGATAGGAGGCAACCACATGTACGTTCATATCAACAAATATTTTTAAAAATCCTAAAATACCTAAAATTTAAACCATTACTTAAAAATCACATATATGGTAAAACATGGACAAATAGTTGTCCAGGCTCAACTGAATTCGGACTGTAACACCCCTATACCCGACCCGACTATTGGATCAAGTATAGGAATGCTACACTGGTTGTCAGAGTAACAAATAGTAACATTCAACTTAGTGGAATTCCATATATTAAAACATTTTGATTTCATTATCATATCATTCCAAATCGAGATTTGGAATAGACCCGAATAAAATTTTCAAATATTCATGCTTTTAAATGAGATAGTGGTATAATGACTAAGGATAGGTACTAAACACAAGGTATTGATACCCCCTGTCAAGTATTAATATTATTTTGAGCTTTGATGTTTTGAAAAATTTTAAAGAAGTTCAATAGTATCGGTACCACTAAAGAGGTATCAATATCATGTCTAGAGTATCAATAATCTAATAAGGTATCAATACCATTTTGAGATTCGAAGTTTAAAAAATTCAAGTAAAAATTTTAAGTATCGATATTTCCCTCTAAGTATTGGTACTTTGCCCTTGGTATCGATACCAAAACATGATTCGATGTATGCAATTCAAGGGAGAATTTGCCAGTTTCCAAAACTTATACATTTAATTCCCTGCACATCAAACACTTTAGCACAACCAAACAAATTCATAATTTAAGCATATAAATCAATTATAATACTAATAGCTTATAACTCATCAAAAACACATTAAAGATTCTAATTAAGTTCACGAGATTGATAAAGTTTACAAAGTCTTGCATTTTAGTTTTCTGTATCTATATCGCATACCATACTATGTACATGCCAAACTAAACCAAAATTTAGTGTCATACTCTTTTCCAAGCTTGGAGATGTGATGAGATGAGTCGACCATGATCACTGTCCTAGCTTGCTCGATCTATCTTCCACCTACATGTTAAAATAAATGCGTTAAACCAATGAAGGCTTAGTAAGTACAACAATAATTTAAACTTTTAAAATATCCAATACTAATGATTATTGTTTGGTAATGTTAAGTATGACTCCTATTTTCAGTCAAATTTGAGAAATAATCTTTAAGTTAAACTCTATTTATTTATTTCAGTCAAACACTGATTAGTTTAGATTATTTTATTATTATTTGACATATGAATTTAGCCTATAAATAGGCTCTTGTACAACCTTAGAAAATACACCTATTAGATTAGAACTCATAACACATTCAGAGAATTTTGTGTTTACGTTTTGAGGGTTCTTTGTTTTTCGGGTTTTCGGGGTTTAGTTTTTATCTTCATCTTTTGTACTCTTCATTCTTTTGCCATTATAGTAAAATTATCTTTGCCCGTGGTTTTTTATCCTCTTTGGAGGGGTTTTTCCACGTTAAATTTGTGTGTTCATCTTCTCAATTTCTTCCGCTATTTTTACTTGTTTGTTGCTTAATCGGGACAATCCCTAACATGTGGTATCAGAGCTAGTTCAATTTTCATAGATCAGCCCATTCAGATATGGCAATAACAATATTTGAAATTGAGAAGTTTGATGTGAGACAAATTTCAATCTGTGGCAAGTTTGGATGATGACAATTTTAGTTCAATCCTGTTTGAAAAAGGTTGTTACCGGGAAAAAGCCTGAGAATCTAAATAAAACAGAATGGGAAGAGCTTGATGAAAAGGCCTTGTCTGCAATCCAGTTGTGCCTCGCGAATACAGTATTGCAGGAGGTATTGATGGAGAAGACCTCATCCGCCTTGTAGAAAAGGTTAGAAACTCTTTATGCGACTAAGTCTCTGGCTAACCGTTTAGTGTTGAAACAACGTCTATTTACGTTTCGCATGAACGAAGGTGAGCTTCTTAGAGATCACATTAGTCAATTCATTACTCTTTTAAATGATTTAAAGAATGTTGAGGTTCATATTGATGATGAAGATCAAGCTATGCTATTATTATGCTCTTTACCCCCTTCATACAAGTCTTTTAGGGAGACCCTGATTTATGGCAGAGACAAACTCTCGTTCGAAGATGTAAAGGGTCATTTGTTGAGTAGAGACAAACTCGACAATGAGCTTCATTTGGATAGCAAGGCAGATAGGCAAGCTTCCGTTTTGATAGCATCAAAGAAAAGAGACAAAATGTGTCGCTATTGTAAAAAAGTTAGGTCACATCAAAGCAGATTGTTATAAACTGCGAAATAAAAGAGCTGCTGAGAGTAACGAGGAAGATATAGCTAGTGTTAATTTGATCGATGAAAGCGGTGATGATTTCTTGTTAGTGTCAACGAGCGATAACTCCAAGCTCACGTCCGAGTGGATCCTAGATTCGGTATGTTCTTTCCACATGTGTCCTAATAGAGAATGGTTCTCTACATACAGTTCAGTTGAAGGTGTAGTTGTGCGCATGGGAAACGATTCATCTAGTAAGGTAATTCGTATTAGCACTGTTAAAATTAGGATACACGATGGGACGATTAGGACACTCTTAGATGTCAGGTATGTACCTGATTTACGAAAGAATCTCATCTCCTTGAGTATTTTAGACTTGAAAGGATGCAGAATCAACATCGAGTCAAGCGGCATTAAAGTATCTCGTGGAGCTCTCGTTTTGTTAAAAGGTAAAAGAATCGGAAGTCTTTATATTCTGGAAGGTTCTACAGTGACCAGTGAAATCGAACGTCCATCGTCCGTTAAAGAGTCGAAGTCAACTCGTTTGGAGCAGAGGAACTTGGTCATAGGAGGGAAAAATGTATGACCGTTTCGTTGAAGAGAGGTTCTCTTTTGGATGCAGGTTTTGAAAAGTTAGGGCACTGTGTTCGTGAAAATCAGACCCGGGTTAGTTTTGATTTGGCAGTGTACAAGTCGAAGGCTAGAAGTCTTCCAGTTTCTAAGCATAGATTCGACTCAGTTAATTCCCTGCATAGTTCAAGATAAGCTCGTGGCGGGCTTTGGCAAAGATGGTGTTGTGGAAATATGAGTCAATGGGGAGATTTGTTAAGTATGACTCCTATTTTCAGTCAAATTTGAGAAATAATCTTTTAGTTAAACTCTGTTTATTTATTTCAGTCAAACACTGATTAGTTTAGATTATTTTATTATTATTTGACATATGAATTTAGCCTATAAATAGGCTCTTGTACAACCTTAGAAAATACACCCATTAGATTAGAACTCATAACACATTCAGAGAATTTTGTGTTTACGTTTTGAGGGTTCTTTGTTTTTCGGGTTTTCGGGGTTTAGTTTTTATCTCCATCTTTTGTACTCTTCATTCTTTTGCCATTATAGTAAAATTATCTTTGCCCGTGGTTTTTTATCCTCTTTGGAGGGGTTTTTCCACGTTAAATTTGTGAGTTCATCTTCTCAATTTCTTCCGCTATTTTTACTTGTTTGTTACTTAATCGAGACGATCCCTAACAAGTAAATATTGTTATACTTCAAAATTTACCCAATGGCACTAATAAGTGAGTCTTTTACATTTCAAAATACTTACCATCACTTACCTTGTCACATTAACCTTTGTTTTTAATCACATTTCATTTTGCAGCCCATTGTAGACCAAATAGAACATTTAGGATATACGAAACAGATGCATAATCGCACTGAGATGCATTATCAGAACAAAACATCACCGTAGTGCTTATCATATCAAAACAAAACCGGAGTGCTTAACATAACAGAACAACACCGTAGTGCTTAACAGAACAAATGGCACACTAATCCTCCTTAATGACATGCCATATATATCAGAACAATGTCGGAGTGCTTAATGTAACGTAACAACACCGTAGTCTTTGAATGTAAGCAGGCGTGCTAATTCTCCTTAACAACATGCCATATATATCCTAATAGTTCTCATCTCGTGTACATGAACTTTAACTTTGTTAAACCATAACATTTACTTAGTTACAAGATACAATACAACTCTTCATTTTTTTTACAATTTAATCCTTACAATCAAAGATACAATTTAATTTGTAATTTTACTACAAATTCAATGTTCCAAACATCACAAAATTTCATGACATATTTTGCCTACTTCATAATTTAGTCCCTTTTCTACTATCACCATAATTTACTTCAATTTCACAACATAAATTAAAATTTGAATCATTCTCTTGAATTTTCATTAATAATCTCTTCATCTAACATTAATATTTGATAATTAAACTATCTAATTAACATAATTTATAATTAAGTCTAAATTAAACAAAGTAAAATTCTTGAAGTACTTACAACCAAAGCTTGGATGGTATGTTTTTCCTTCTTCTTACTCCTTGACTACTTGTTTTCCTTTGTCTTCAATTGGATCCTCACCTTTCTTCTCTTTTTCTTGTTCTCAAGAAATCAATTTATATTCTTAGTTTCTCCGTATTCTAATATCACTATTGATGCTTCTTCTCACGAAATTAAGGTAACTACTAGTCTTCTCTATTGAATTTACTAAGGAAACATCAAAGAAATTCAAGGAATTGAGATTGGAAGGGCTTCAAAATGGTAGGACATATTTAGAATAAAATAAAAAGTTTGGATGATGGCTTTTAGGGGTTGACGTTTTGGCTTTCTTATGGAAAATGAATACTTTAATCTTTTCTACTCTTTTCTACGTAATTCTTCCAAACTATCTTTTAATTTAATAATTTTGCAAATTAGTCCACCAAACCCATTTCAACACAATTTCATCCTTAATCATTAAGTTTTCCATAACTATCTAATTTAAGTAATTACTATTTAACCCTTTAACTTTCTCTACATGCATGATTCATGCTTTATTTTGGTAAAATTTCACTTCTAATCCTTCCTCCTTTTCCCAATTCCATGTATTCTTTTCTAACATTTAATTTTCTACTTTTACCATAACACTTTCTATTCTTCTACAATTTACTCAATATCTCATATTAGTTTTCCTCATCTAAAAGAATTTTCTAATTTCTTATCGGCTCTAACTACTTTCTATATTAGCACTCAAAATTTCCTATTTAGTTTATTTCTAAAATTCTCTAATATTCCTAACTTGGCATGGCACTATACCCAGCTCCGAGGCATAACGCGGATGTTACACGGAGAACCATTTGTCTATGTTTATCCTAATTTTGGTTTTTAGATAATTATAAATAAATTATAGAAAACATAAATAAATAAATAAAATTATTTAAAATTATTAAAATAAAATTATCAAAAGAACTTGGACAATATTTAGTCTATGTTCATTCTAGACATGAACAGAGACAAAAGCTTGTCTAGATCATTTTCCTATAGACAACAGATTGTCTAAGTTCATCCTAACATAGGGTTTTTAGATAATTATAAAAAAAACTTATAAATAAATAAAGTTATTAAGAATGATAAGAAATTATAAAAAATAAAGAATTATTTAAAAATTATTAAAAACCACATGGAAAATGAAACTAAATAAATGGGTTTTAAAAGTATTTGAACAATTATTTTATGGGGTTTTAAAACATTTGTTTGGTTTATGTGATTTTTTAAATAATTATTTTTATGCTTTATAATGGACGTTTGGCACATGTCATGTTCATCGGTTCATGTTTATTCCAAGGGACCAAAAGCATTTCAAGTGTTTGCTATCTTTGTTTGCGGTACATACTTATCCCTAGCGCATTCAAGAAAATGACAAAGAGAAATCAAAACCGACTTGAAATTCTCTTTGTTTTAGACTGAAATTAGACCTATGTAATGTCAAGACATGAATTGTTGATGTTTCTTTTGGTGGATTTGGATATTTGGTGGATTCTGTAATAGGCTAATTTATAAATTAGAGATAAATTAAGAGGTATCTGAATTGAGAGTTCTGAACATTTTTCAATGCTCAAGTCACTATTTGAGTGAAAAAGCTATAAGGTTAAAGGTGATACTGAAAATTCGAGCAAGTGTGCGGTTAGACTTGAGGTGAAGTTAAATCAAGGCTTATATAGTAAATCCAAGTTATTCATACCACATACTGTGATTACTTAGAATTCTTTTTTAAATATTTTTTGATTGACCTAGACATGTGAATGTCATCTGTAAAAGGACCAACTAGGAAGGATTTGAAGGTAAAAGCACCTTTCATTGAGCAATTGTTGGCATTACAAAACATCAGATATAAATATTTTAAGGGAGCTTCAAACCAAACATCAGATATTTGCATTAATTTGCAGTAATCCATATGAATTAGTCAACAAAAACCCATCTGCGTTACACAATCTGAAAGCTAAACCATGCAAAATGTTTGTTCAGCCCCTCATACCCCCAAAATTAAAGATTAACACTGTTTGTCACCTTTCGCTGCTTTCCTGATCCTAAAAATATAGTTCAGTTCCCTCACATGACTAGGGTTAACATTTTCGTAACCTGTAAAAGTCTTTACGAATAGCCACAACACACTCGATTAGGTCATAGAAGACGTAAAACACTGATGTGACCTGTGATACTAGTTTGTATCACCGTCATACAACATTGATATACGCAGGCCGCTGCAGATTTCTGCTTGAAGATTACTTTTTCTTTGTGTTTTGGCTGATTGATGACACCCTGCAGACTCGGAGTTTTCTGAGCAACCTTAAACGTAAGACCACAAGAGGCCCTTCATAGCTCTGATCAAGTTCAAACATAGCCGCAAAGAATAAAAAACAAATCAAGTCTTCTGCTGTTGGTAAACTTTGGCCAAAAACAGCTTACTTTTTTGCTAAGATGTAGCATAAATGGACCGATCAAAGCAATTTCTCCAACCCTACAATTAGCGGCCTTGTACAAGCCTTGATCACCAATGAAACAAGTTACCCAAAGAACCCAAATTATTAGTATAATCCTTGACACTAGACGCTGCAATTGTAATACCACTCATCGGTGAATTATCTTCTCATTAACAGAAAAAAAAGAAAAAAAAAGAAAGAAAGAACGTTTCCTTTTAAAGTATTATATTCTTTCAACAAAGAATTAAGTTATACTTTTCATCTTTCATATCCTCATTTGTCCAAACACATCTTTTGCTAGACAATTCCAGGGTCAAAATCCTGTAGTAAAATTTATGAAATTGTCCAGCACATTGGAGAGGCCAACAATATTTTCAATTGTGTATTCAAACCGTACAAAAATATCGTTTATCTCATTTTCATGTCTCTCTGGAAAGAAATTTTTATACATCAAGGAATGTTGATTATGGCATGTCTTAGATGTGGATTCTGGCACAGGTTTAGATAAATGTATGATCCCTATGAATAAAAATGGACCTTGAATTTAGATGCTGCTGCCTTTTCATGGGAAACTAAAAGAGAGGGTTGGAAAATGAGCAAGTACTAAAAGGGAAGGTTGGTAAATGAATGGATTCTGATCTAGTATAGGACGGCACACTAAAACCTGGGGTTTAGACCAATTGGTTCATGTTCTCCAAGCCCCTTTCCCATCCCCAGTTTTCGACTTCCTTTGTACCAAACACTCAGCAACCGGGATGAACCATTTTCAATCGAAGAAATATATGGCAGTAGGAATAAATTTTAGTGGTTCAGAACAGCTCAATTGCAAAGCGGTAGAAGATGGGTTGCTATAAGTTCCAAAAACCCAACATTAGATTCTGTATGAAATCAGATGTCAATGCTAAGGGCACAGGTTTTTTTGTAGCTTCTAGCTAGCTATATAATTTTTTTGCAAAATCTTATTTGAAAAAAAGTTGAAGACTGTAGAGCACTGCTGCAAATACTTTCATTCTTATTTGCCTTTTTTGTCTCAGACATCCAAACTCTAGACAAAACATAAAGATTCAACTATCCTCATTAAATCTTTGTAATGCCTTCCATTGATGACCTACTCATAAGATTTTGATCACTGATTATGATTTGACTATATTTTTCATGAAGAGGAAACAGATCGGCCATACCTTCCTGTTAGACACTGTTACTCTGGTGTTCTGTATGAAGCCAGGACAAGAAAGGGTTCATACAATTTCAATACTGAAAGCAGTTCCAGTGTCATAAATCAAGGAAAACATACTTTATCCCCTTATTGCTATGCAAGCTCAATCAACTTAAGAAGGCCAACCTTTTTGTTGCCCCCAGCAAAAATTCTCAGTCAAATAATTTCTCTTCAATAGATGCAAAGGCTTGAAAACAGTAGCCCCTATTTTCTTCATCCCATTATCAACATTTGCAGGAATGATGAAGATTGTTCCAAGTGTTAAAGGCACTTATGTCTTTCTTATTGGTAACGTCTCCCTGCAAGATAACACAAACCAATTTTCTTTTGTTACAACAAACAAGAGCACTTCTAAAAGCTTCATTTGGTGAGAAAGATTGACATGTGAAGATGAAAAATTAGGAAATTTTAAAACAAAGACAATTGACTTAACTGTCTTAATATTAGATTTTACTATCTACAGTAAAATCTTTTCCCAATACTTTGGAAGTGATGAATTTGTTCATAATTGTATCTAAAATACTGTTGTATACAGTATTTAGTATCTTTAACTTTCTTCTTTAACTAGCATGCTAACGGTTATACCTTAGAAAAAACAGATGTAAGGTTACACTCTGAAAGCAGCCTAAAAAAAGGCATTCGGATCAAAACCTAAAACAAAGCAACAATGATTGTATTAGTGATAAGTAAAATAAAAGGAAATAATAATGCTAATATTATCTTAAGAATTAAAAAAGAAGTTTGATTAATCTAACATAAACTGGTATGAAAAATAAATCAGCATCCTCTTTATTTCTTGTCTGAAATGGAGATACCATTAACTGACTATGTATTTTAACCTACAATTTCCTTTTACTAACAATTAATTTTTAATTATGACAAAAGTATTACGAAAAGGGGGAAAAAGCCAAGAACTCCTTTTGCAAATTAACCTATTTAACCAACCCCTACAATCTTCTGCTACATTGGGATTTGCATTGTCAAGCTCACGCATCGGTGCATAGTCTATAATGGTCCAAGAGCGATGGGATGGTATCTTATTCGATCAAAGTTGATGGGAACTAAATGGCAGCTCCATACGATTGGGTATAATTGAACTGAGTCCTGGATTCTTTTGAAATCCCTTGTTCACCATTGCTGTCCTCATTTTTTCAGCCTTTTCCCATCTGTCTGAAGCTGCATAAATATTTGACAACAGTACAAGATGTGAATTATCCCCAGAATCCATGTCATCGTCCACTTTACCAACCTCTTGCATCACCTGCTCTACCATATTTGTATCCAAATGAATCCTGCAAGCGCCAAGCAGAGCTCCCCAAACTACATCATTTGGCTTTATTGGCATTCTCTTAATTAAATCGAAAGCTTCTTTTAATCTCCCAGCACGTCCCAGAAGGTCCACTAAGCAACCATAATGCTTGATGCTTGCTACCAAATCGTAAGTCTCCATCTTGGAGAAAACATCTAACCCTTCATCTACACACCCTCCATGGGCACAAGCTGATAGAAGAGAAAGGAAAGTAATGTCATCTGGCATCTCATTCGATTCTTCCATTCTTTTAAAAAACTCAAGAGCTTCTTTGTTCTTTCCATGAATAGCAAGACCTAAGATCATGGAATTCCAGCAGGCGCTTGTCCTATGACTCATTCCTTCAAATATCAATCTTGCTTGGGCTAAATCCCCACACTTTGCATACATATCCAATAGTGCATTCAAAACAAACTGATTAGCCTTCATTCGCTTCTTCTTAATAAGATAATGGATTTCTTTTCCAATATCTAATTCACCTAACTGTGCACAGGCAGATAAAACACTTGTGATGGTAACTTCATCAGGTTCAAAACCTTCATTTTGCATTTTCTTATACATGCGCAAAGCTTCCTCACAGAACCCATTTTGTGCATAACCTGAAATCAATGAATTCCAATTCACCAAATTCCTAACAGGAATTCTATCAAAAAAGTTCCTTGCTTCCTTAACATTGCCTCTCTTACAATACCCAGAAATCATTGATGACCAAACAAAGTAGTTCCTTTCTGGCATCATATCAAAAATCTCCCTTGCAGCTTCTAGTTCTCCATTTGCATTATACCCGTCAACCATCACTGTCCAAGTCACCACAGTTCTTAACTCCAATGGAACTTTCTCAAAAAACTGTCTTGCTTTGAAAGTATCTCCACACTTGGCAAACCCATCAATCATCTCAACCCAAGTCACTGAATTTCTTGTGATTGGCATCTTTTCGAACACATCCAATGCAGATTCTCTATCCCCATTTTTAAAATACCCACCAATCATCGCGTTCCATGTCACCACATTTCTCTCAGGCATCTCATCAAACACCTTCCGGGAATCAATCAAATTACCGCATCTTGAATACATGCTCAGCAAGGACGAAGCAATATGTAAATCAATGGCCACCCCAAATTTGATAGATTCGGCATGCAAAGATTTGCCATAAGTTTGGGTTGAAGCAGAAGCACATGCCTTGAAAATCAAAGGAACCAGACCAAATATATAGAGTCCTGTTTGGCGTATTTGGGTGTATAAAGAAAGCACTTGACTGGTAGTTCCTTCAGAAAGGTGGTTTCTAATGATGTACGACCAACTGGGTTGATTTGGGTTTGAATTGTTTTTGGCTATATTTTCTACGATTCTAATGGCTTGTTTTGGGTTTTGAGGCAATTTTGTTGTTTTCATTGTCTCATATTTTTAAGGAAGTGCTAAAATAGGGATGTAGTGATCATCTTCAATAAATCTTGTATTGTACCGTTAAATATAAAATTCTTACTCTTTCCAAGACATCCATAAAAGATCTCATAGTCTCCATCTCTATAATTTTATTTATTTAAGTAGGATAGAGACGATCCGAATATTTTAATTGTTTTTACATTTCAAGTTAAAATAAAAGGTTATTGATTTTAAATTTATCAAATTATTAGTGAATTATTTGACAGATTTTCATTTAAGTGATTGGGCTTTAAAACTATTATTGTATACCTTTTATGTTTACATCACTTGCATCAATTAATAGCTCTTATTCTCTTTCTCTTCTATAATTTAATTCTTTTTTCATAAAACAACTTTAAGCATTAGGAATCAATGAATCAAAATTTAAATAGCTTTCTTCTCTAATCTTCAACCTTGACCGTCAGATTAATTTGGATCTAAAATATTTTCTTATACTTGTTGATGGTTACTCTGATCTATGGTATTCACCGTCAAATCATTGCTTGCAGTTCATTAGTGGAATTTAAAAAAAAAAACATAACAACCTAGTGACTTAAATAAAATGTTTTGAATAGTTTAGTAACTTAAATGTAAACTTCCAAATAATTTCAATAACCATTTTATAATTTTTAAAGTTAAATGACCAAAACGTAAACTTACCAATAATTTAATAATTTTAAGTGTATTTTACCCTAAAATAAAAAAAAGTATAGACTAAACTATTGACTTTGTTTAAATTGTTTTTTTATCTAATAATAAACTTAGTACCTTAATACTTACATTCTATCAACTTAATCCTAAATATAACAAATTCAACAAATTTAGCTCTTAAATGTCTCAAACTTGTAACAAAGTGTCCATTCTAGATCCATTTCCACAATAATCTTCTCTTGATTGATAAACTAAATCGTGATCCATACGAACTTCTAACCATTTCACAACCGAATCCGCACTGGAATCCAATTCTGCAGCTGAAACCAAATACTGTCTATAAGAATCTGATACTTTCCTAGTCGAAAACTCTCTTTTATCTGCAGAAACATCTTGGTGGAGTCCCTTTATCAGAGCCAAGCCGCAGAAGGGACCGTTCCCAGTTTCAGCCTCTCGACTCAAGAAAACGAGTCCTAACAATCCAAAGATTTTGCCAATATTCAGCAAAATACCCTGCAGTTGCTGCAACAAGCCACGAATCCATTTCTGAAACTACCAACACAAAACTAAATCCTTATTTCGATTATCGACATCAACAATTTCCATGAATCCAAGTTTGAAAAAGAGAACATCATTGGCCTTACAACTCAAACATCCTTTACTAATTCAGCATATTAATCAAGTGTAGGATGGAATCTTCATGAAACTGAAAACAATATGCAAGCTAAGGCTGAAGCAGCTGAAAAGAATCCATTTAAAAAAAACTACCAAGTTCCATACCAAGATCAATTCTCATGAATCCAATTCTGAAAGCGAAAATATCATTGGCCTCACATCTGGAGCAATTCAACACAATCAATAATCAATTATAGAACTTAATCTTCTTGAATTATTAATACAATAGTTTTCCAAAAGCTTGGAAAAATATGCAAGTTAAGATTGAAACTCTCAACTCCATAATTTTAAAAGAACACAATGATAAATTAATCAATAGAAAACTCAAAGCATAGATTTTAAAAATATTAAAAGTCAAAATTTATCATTTTGTAATTGTTGAGGACTAAATTTATTAAGTTTTTAGAATTTGAATTAAAATAATAAATTTTGTAAACATTGAGAGTGAAATTTATTAAATTTTTATATTTAAGAACAAATTAATAAAATGTGTAAGGCTAACTTTATTATTAGATCAAATCTACCTAGCTTTCTACTATTTTTCTAACCACAACAAAAATGATAAGAATATTTAATTTCAAAAATTTAATAACTAAATCCAAAAAATAAATAAAACTAACTCGATAGTTTAGTCACATTTTATGCTTTACCCAAAAAAAAATTTTGATTGCCCGAACTAAACCAATTTTTAAATTTATAATTAGTTTAAATCTAATAGTTCATTATTTAGTGATGTCGGAAATAGTGATTTTGGGACCACAAGTCCATTTAATAAATTCAGAGAATCATATTTAAATTATACGAGTCAATAATAATTTTTATAATTAATTTTGATTTGAGGATTTTAACTAATTAAATTAAAAGTTAGTATAAGTGGTTTGATTCAGAAGGCAAGTGGTTATTGAAAACAAGGTATTAGGACCTCATTTTCGTAATTTAAAGCCGTAAATATTTTTATTAAATATTTACAGAGTCGTATTATATGTGAATTAAAGTTTGGTCCGGTAATTTTGATGATTTATTGCTGAATTACTGTAAAAGGGTTAATTTGTAAAAGAGGTAAAAGTTAATTGCTATAGATTTAAAATAATAAGGGGACCAAAATGGTAATTTGATGCGAGCTTGGCTAAGGAGCTAGTGGCCGAACCCTTAGAGCTGCCGTTGGGACCAATAACCCAAGCTCGAGCTCGGAGATTTCAAGAAGCTGTTTCTAGCTACGTTGATCGAGTTTGGAAAGGAGGAGTGACCGAACATGGCTGGACCAGCTCGCCAAGCTTAGCTTGCAACTTATTGCAAGCTGACTTAGTTCATCCTAGCTCAATAGAGCTCAATTTGGGCTGATTTCAGCTCATTGAGTTTGAACTTACTTTTATTTAATTGCTTGCGTTTAAATTGCTGGAATAAATCTTTGAAGTTAGTTAATTAGTTAAAAGTTAGCTCAAATAATTTAATTCACTTATATATGTTTAAAGTCAGGTTATATTAATTATAGTAATTAATATGTTTTAATTATTGCAAGTTTTTAATGTGTCTTAGGCCAGCCGAAATTAATATAGAAAATTAATTTGTCTTAGCTCATGCATAAATATGTCTTAAGTAGCTGCTGAATTTATGTTGACATATTGCATGAATTTATTTTGTCCTAAAACAAGAATTAAAGGCTGTTTTATTTTGGTGCAGGAATTTGGCATGGACGGCATTCAATTTGGCTGCTACTGATTACTCTCCTCCATGCACCCCTTCGTAAACAGCAAGGGTCTTTTGGGAGTTGCCTTTCACTTTCCAAAGTAGCTCAATTCAGCTCATCAATCACCTTGGAAGACGCAACCAGCAGCTGAACCAATTTTACTAACTTTTGGCCATTTGATTTCTTGTGTTCACACACATGGCTGTTCTTTTTCTTTGGTTCACACCATGGGGCTGTTGGAGATCACCAAAACTCTCTTAAAAGCATGCAAGCTATTCAGCTCGCCAAGGAGGCTTCATAAAAGCTCTTCCAAGCTTCTAGGCCGAACCAAGACACTCTATTCAGCTCACCAACACTTCCTTTAATGTCTAGCTGAATGGACTACATCTAGAAGCTGCCAAATTGAATTCTTCATGCATGAAACCTCCCAAAGACGTTCTAGGAAGCTTCCTGGAAATTTCCAGCCTCTTTTGTTCTAATTTTGGCTGACCATTCAGCATCTTAATTGTCCATTCAGCTACCTTAGGCTTAGACTATAAATATGTGTTCATTTGCAATTTGTAGGGACTTTTGAATCTTTTATGAATTTCATTTACTTTGTGAGTTTGTTTTCAACTCTCATTGTTCTCCAAAGACTGGTCTGACTTATCAAGTAACCCTTGTGGCGTCAACCCGTTTTTGTTTTCTTCGAACTTATCACTTTATCCATAAAGTGTGGCGTTCAAATTATACCGAGGTTCCTATCAATATTGATAGTGGGTCGAGGTTGCATTTCTTTTACCTATCTTCCAACCGTTATTATCCCAACCTAAGCATTCATATAAGTTTTGGGTTAACACACTTATATTGTGTTAGTTCAACTTGAATACTTGGTTTACGTTCATCTATAAATCTCAAACATCCCATAACTTCTTTTGAACCAATTTGAGCCTTTATTGCTTCTTCCTTAACCTAATTTCAGCAAGCTTTAAAAATTACTCCATTCACGACCGAGCAAACAATTACGACTCAATTCTTTATCGAAGTGACTGCATATCAAGTTGGTATCAGAGCTAGCTGAATCAGAGTAAGATCGACATTTCCGGCACTACGATATTGTAATTGAAAAAAATAAAAAAAATTCAAAAAAAATTGTATTCAATTTCTCCTTTTGTATTCAGTATCTAGTTTTTGTAAAAAAGAAATTGAAATTATAAAAAACAAGTGTGACAAATTTCATTGTTGCAGAATTGTAAAGGTGTAAGTTGCTGCCCGAAGTACTAAATTTATTACCAGCCACACTTAACCTTTCCATTTATTCTCTTTGTTTGATAGCCTACCCATTCTCGACATTACTATCCACCAAGCCAAATCAATTTTGTAAACCGACCCCAAATGGTACTAATTAGTCAACTTAGTTTGCAGAGAACTTCGAGAGACGCAAACCGAGTGGTAAAAGGAAATAGAGATTGGTGAGGCTATCCGAGGGAAATAAAAGCCGAAATGAGAGCAAATTCTTTGTGAGTGACTGGTGAGTTTTTGTTGTGAGATTAAAGAAGTTTCCAAATGTCACGAAGTCCAGAAAGAAACCCAAATGAAGGAGGCAGATTTCGTCCGGTAAGAAACGTTGGTGGAGGAGTCCATGATTTGACATTACAAGCTCTTATGCGATATTGAGGTCAACAAATCGGGGCTATAGAAGAGAGTGACCCGGCGACAACCTCAAGAACATCAAGATGACTATCCCACCATTCTAAGGAAAGAACGATCCCGAAGCATATCTAGAGTGGGAGAAGAAAATTGAGGTAGCTGAATCAGAGTAAGATCGACATTTCTGGCACTACGATATTGTAATTGAAAACAAATAAAAAAATTGTATTCAATTTCTCCTTTTGTATTCAATATCTAGCTTTTGTAAAAAAAAAAAAGAATTCGAAATTATAAAAAAAAAGTGTGACAAATTTCATTGTTGCAGAATTGTAAAGGTGTAAGTTGCTGCCTGAAGTACCAAATTTATTACCAGCCACACTTAACCTTTCCATTTATTCTCTTTGTCTGATAGCCTAACCATTCCTGACATTATTACCTACCAAGCCAAATCAATTTTGTAAACTGACCCCAAATGGTACTATTTCGTCAACTTAGTTTGCAGAGAACTTCGAAAGGCGAAAACCAAGTGGTAAAAGGCAAGAGAGATTGGTGAGACTATCCGAGGGAAATAAAAGCCGAAGTGAGAGCAAATTTTTTGTGAGTGACTGGTGAGTTTTTGTTATGAGATTAAAGAAGTTTCCAAATGTCACGGAGTCCGGAAAGAAACCCAAATGAAAGAGGCGGATTTCATCCGGTAAGAAACGTTGGTGGAGGAGTCCCTGATTTGACATTACAAGCTCTAATGCGAGAGATGGATCGTCTATTCGATCGAAAACTCGAGCCCATCGAAGATCGGCTATATCGAGTTAAAAGACGAGAACAATGCGAGGAAACCCCCGAAGCTGCAAGGTGGGGCTGAAGACATCCAAACCAAGATCGAGAAGAACTTTATGACTCAAGTGAGCAAGAGAGTGACCATTCATCTACTTGAAGCATATGATATCGACATCAACGAAATCGGGGCTATAGAAGAGAGTGACCCGATG